>NC_089790.1:8647500-8700000 GCF_040412425.1 Macrobrachium rosenbergii | reverse complement strand
GGCCACATCAGAAACTGATCACATAAAATATAACTGCCCAAATAACTTTTTAGATTATATAACCTTTATCTGAACATAATACTTGTAACATTATTATATAGTAATTCCAACACCGTTCTGCGGCGTTCAGCTCAAAATGGGGAGAGAGAGAGAGAGAGAGAGAGAGAGAGAGAGAGGGCGGAACTGATTGATATTGAAACTAGCGTCGTAACATGAGTTATTGACACATGTTAGTGCATATACATGCACTGTATATATATATATATATATATATATATATATATATATATATATATATATATATATACATATATATATATATATATATATATATGTGTAGTTTGTGTGTACAGGTGTGTGTGTGTGTGTGTGGGTGTGATTTTATTTATACTTTACCTAGTTTAATTTGGAAATGTATAAGCACATGAGCAAGTAGCGCACAGAAGTATAACGAATGGCTAACAATTAAGATAACAGACTAGTTGCGTAGACTTCCAATGAAATGAGTTTACAATCCCATTCGTACACTCGAAATGGCTTGCAATATGTTCGTTAAAATAAGTCAAACCGAAAACATTAAAAAGTCATACCTGAATTAGCAAAATGCCAAAGACGATAACGCATAACACCAAACATTCTAAACATCCAATGCGCTAATGTTTAAAGTACAATTCTCAACATCCAGTGCGCCAGTGTTTAACGCGCAGTCAGAAGCTTAAGAGTCTAAACAACGCGGATCACTATCGAAAACAGAAATGAAATCGTCTGGATAATTGGAGAAAAGACCAACTGGGCGATGCCAACACAAAATGGCCCCACGACAGGGTCACCCAAATTGCTGAGCGGAACCAATTAAAGTAATAAACAAAGCCAGGCACTGCAACCAAGGGAGCGTTTGTTGGCACTGCCCGGCACCGCTTCACAACCGCTAACGGCACTCCACGACGGAACTTCTTGCTATCGTTGGCAGTTCAATGAATTAAGAAAATGTAATCTTGTCGGTGGGTTCTGATGCTTCTCATCCATGAAAACCTTTCATGCGGAAGTAATAAGCGGATAAGCGGCTATGAGAGCGTGTAAGGTTCGAGTTTTATTTGTTACACTGATTCTAACGCCTCAAAACTAACAAATCATCAAAACGTTTCTAGTATTTTTTAATTCTATTTCTTTCATAAACATGTTACTCTTATACTTTTTCTCTGTTTTAATACATTAACCACACCATTGGTTTGAGACTTGTTGGCGTTTTCCATTTACAATGTTAGCATATTTATAATAAAAGTAAAAATACTAGCAACAATAATAACCGTTCATATTATTTTCTCATTTCTATTTGGGGGAAAAAAAAAATACAACTGTCACCGGTACCTTTGAAACCCTAACATCAATGAGACCCTCCCCTCATCAATGATTTCTCGCAGAATCCCACGGAGTGCGAGACGCCGTAAATAAAATAACAAAAAGACGAAGCAGGTAACGTCAGTAAAAATTCACGATTTGTGTGTGGAGTGAAAAGCTCACATGAAAATATAATTACTTTGTCCTTTTCTCCCAGATAAATAAACGAGAGTCACGGCGTACACCAGGGTGAGGTTTATCGACCCAACATCAATTATTTCGAGGCTCTAGGTCCCTCCCCATGGGAAAAGGGCATTTAAGTCCAGTTGCACATGAATGATGTGAGTTGATGTGAATAAAAATGAGAGAAAGATTTATTACGGTGCTATTGCTACCAGATAGAATAAGAGCCGTTGGAGCCAGTGGAGACATTCTATATATGTATATATAAATATAATATATACATATATAATATATATATATATATATGTATATATATATATATATATATATATATATAATATATATATATATATATATATATATATATATATATATATATATATATATATATATATATATATATATATAATACCACCTTTAGGATACGTTTATTACTGAGTCTCAAATTACAGATGAGAAATAAATGGGGTAAACTTTCTCTCCACTGAAGAAGGAAAGGGCTTCCTTATTTACTTATCATCTAGATTCAAGTCATGTGATGATAAGCGTGTCCAAGAAGTGTGAGTAATTCGAGGAATTAAGAAGTCACTTTGGTGATACACACAAACACCTATATAACAAAAATAAATAAATAAAAAGAGGGAGATCGCAAGGCTTTAGATTTTTATTATAAAGTCATCTTGACGCTACTAAAAATTTGAACTGATTCGTGAATAACTATCATCATTAAATATTATAACCACATGACTGCGAAAGCATTCTATAAATCTAACTCAATTTTCTATTGTAGTCCACATTATAACACAGGAAGTCATAACGTAAGTCCCGAACGTGGACAGCATTAAAATGTTAAGCATAACCCAAGAACGTCCCAATGTATACACCATTTAGTTTTAGGATGTCCCAATATATATACATATATATATATATATATATATATATATATATATATATATATATATATATATATATATATATATATATATATATGTATATATGTGTGTGTGTGTGTGTGTGTGTATATGTGTGTGTGTGTATAAGCATTCAAACGGCTCCGGCAAAATTAAAACAGAAGATTCAGAGATATGAATCAGCCATCGGTATGTAAGCAGTCGTATTCACAATGACGCAGAAATAAACAAATAAAAAAAAAAACTACGCGTTCACAGCAACGCAAACATCAAACCTCAGGCACTCACCGACCACGTTGAGAACGCCAAACTGGCTTTTGGCGACGATGGTGTTGACCTGACACATGTAGGTGCCAGCATCCGTGGCATTGACCCTTGACAGGTGGAGAGTCCAGGTTCTGTGCCCGTCGTGGGTGACGTTGACCCTGGGATTTCTCGTGATCACGTGGTCTTGCACGGTTAGAATGGCCGACTTGTCGAAGGCGATCCATGCGACCTGAAATGGCAGCAATGTGTTATCATTTAGGGAAATCCTCAAAATACATCAGAAAGGGCAGCGTAGGTTAAAAAATCTCTTAAGTAACAAAATTTGTATATTGATTTTTCTTTATAATATAATATATATATATGTGTGTGTGTGTGTGTGTAGGATAAGGGAAAAACATACATACTATATTCTGTTTCCTTAAACCAGAAAAAAACTTGTATGGGGAAAAAGTAATACACCCCGCGGAAAAAACTATTACAATAAGTAACATTTCCCAAGTCACGGCACATTCATTACGTTAAATAACCTCAGGACGTTATTTCGCCACAAGAGCTGCGAACTATTACAGCCGTTACATCAACTACAAAGTATTTTAATAACAATAAATACAGCAACAACGACTGTAACAAAAATACCAACAAAAACAACGCTGATAGTGATGGCGATTAGACGGTCTTAGAAGCCTTAATAATTGAAAACACCGGGAATCCTGAACACTCTGCGTCTTGAAAGACAGATAAATATCTTATGAAAACTCTATCGGCTTGTTATTTGGAATTTATGGCAATAATGGAAGGTGGTTCCGGGGGAACACTCTGATACAACTTAATATTTAAACAAAAGAAAGAAAGAACTTTGGGTCTGAGTTTTCACTATTACAGATCATATAAAGCTCTTTTGGGGGCAGTTTTAGAGAGAGAGAGAGAGAGAGAGAGAGAGAGAGAGAGAGAGAGAGAGAGAGAGAGAGAGAGAGAGAGAGAGAGAGAGAGAGAGGTGGATATATAGATTAAATGATTACTTATATTTAGCAAAGAAACTAAGATTGATCTGGTGAATATATGTGCAAGGGTTGAAAAAAAAAATTGGTGTAGTCAACAAAACTTCAATTTCACATCAAATAAAAAAATAAAAACTCACCAATTACGTTATGATAATATGAATCACAATATCAAAATGCAAAACCTAGGAAGAGTATGGGAATGCTGTTGAAACCTTTCGGTGCAAACCTAATTTTTTTCCCACTTTCCTAATTACTGAATATTGTGAGATGACTTTCCCCAACCATGAAGCATATCACTACTTCAATTATAATGGAACATAAAAAATCGCAAATTCAGCAAAAAAAAAAAAAAATAATAATACTAATGTTGTGTGTGGGCTCTACATTCCAGAGTAATATCAATCCCTAGCTGAGTAAAAATGGGACAAAATCAACTACTGGAACAACATATGATTTTAAAAGTATGTTGGGCACAAATAAATTGAAAACATTACCCCCACAAACTTAGATGAAAATCATTGTAATTTCAAGCAGCTGGAGCAATTCAATAAAGACGGATTATCCAGCGATGACTTGATCTAAATATGGCTGTCAAGAGAGGAAAAAGTTAATTGAAACGGCTGCTTTTTCAGATAGAGGATTTTGCCCAAGGAAATTAGCACAGTTGAAGATAGGAATCACAGGTATGTAGAAATGAAAAATTTTTTTGATGAAGGTGGAAGGACGAATCGTTAAATGTCTGAGCAAAAGGAAGAGAGGAAAAAGACAATGAGAGAAAAAACTAACCTAAACTCAAAAGAAGCGAGAGCACCACCCCTACCCTCAATCAATCCCCACCCATCCTCCCCTCAAAAAAAAAAAAAAAAAAAAAAATAAAGTATAATGACAAGTACCCCCAAAAAAAAAAAAACCTGCCCCCAAGGTAAAAAATCTACTTCACCTAATTCCCAGTAGGCTGCCTGAAGAACAGCACAGCAAAATGAGAAAGATGGATGAAAGATGTATCTTAGAGATTAATTTTGAAAACATTGTCTCCATAGACGCAAAATACGGTCCCTCTTCTGCAAGATTTACAAAAATAAAAAAAAAACTGTCTCAAGCAACAAACAAACTTACCGGGAGGAAGCATCAACCTTATTTCAACATGATGGCAGAATTTGCATCTAAGATTCTTTATGACATTTAGGTCATAAATAACGTAAATCTTCAGTAACGAAATAATTTCATTTTCTCTCTCCTGAGAGTTATGTCCTAAGCCCAGTTCAGACTTCCCTCTGGAGCGAATTAGATCATGCATCAGCTTCTGCCCTTTCGTCAGTGGATACGCAGTTTTTTTCAAAAATAGGAAAATGTTTATGACATTATAAGAAAACTAAAAAAACTCAAGCAAGCTGTTTACGTAAACACAAGCACACATTTCTCTGACCGGAAGTTGAACAATATGCTAAGAGAACCAAAACCGTTTACAGGTAGGCAAGATGTAATTGTCACCTTGAGGCAACCGTTTAATTTTTATAGTACGCACATTAATTTACTTACAAACGCCCTCTGAATATCCAGTTCTCTAGATCTTGATACAATTGCTATGATATATAAATATGGCAGAAAACGCCTGAGGAAGAGAAAAAATATTGACTTCAATGAAGACTTGGTAAGAGCAATACAGAAGACAGGCCTAAATATAAAGGTCAAGTACGCAAATGCAAACGGATAGACTGACATGCAGACAAACCTCGCAATAGTGTCTCCCTTTTCTTGGTGGTCACCAATCCAGATATTGACCAGACCCAAAATTATATACTTCGCTGATTACCTTTTTATGAACAATAACTGCAAGCGGTTATTACGAGCCAAGCGTTGCATTCCAAGGTACTGTAGCTCTGGGGAATTGTCCTTTATAAAAGGGCTTATTTGGCACTTATATCGAAAGGCACCTTCAAAGTCTCTTTCACTTTAACTTCAGTTATACGCCATCCTGTTAATTCAGATTTACTCTTCTAGGATAATGATACAATAAGTCGCCATTTGTTATAGTCTTCCTTCGTCTAAAGTTCAATTCTAATTTACCTTGACTAAACAAGACATAAAATCAAGCAGACTTTGGAATTTCACTTAAAAATCTTCATACTCCTCACAAACCTTAGCATTACCTCTCTCTCTCTCTCTCTCTCTCCACCGTCTTCTTCCTCTTCTTACTCTTCACCAAGAGGAAAATGAGTCAGGCCTACTGAGTTCTTCCTAATCCACTTGGCAATAAACAAAAGTAGCTCCGTGTTACTTCTGGTTCATTCTATCACTCACTTTTCAGATAAAAGTAATAAAAGTATGTCCGAACATACATACATATACACATACATGAATACACCGAGCTTAAAAAGGAAGGCGTTATTCAACAAAACCCTAGGCTTCGCTATTCTCCAATAACAAACGCGTTCCCCAGTGGAAACGGGAAGGTCCGAATATAAAATAAAATAATGGCGCGAATCACCTGAGCAACCAAACAAGACTCTTAATTAATCACCTATTGTCTCCGGGCTGTTTTTCCCTCTTCAACTCCTCTCGTTATTTCAAGTTCTTAATCAGCAGCTGGGTGGTCACCTTTTTCCATTTTACTTTTAGTTTTCCGCCCCGTGTCGATTCCGGTCAAAGGAACAGCTTTGGCTTCTGCGTCGGTGTACAAAAACGCTGGATTTGAATGGGGCGTAAAACATTATTTTACAGTCGTACATCTTCATTATCCAATATCATTTACTTTTTTCATTTGCTTTCAAGTGATTCCATGTTTTAGATATATTCCTACCGGGAGTGAAATGCTATGTTGCCTGTATATTTGGAAGCTTTATTTCCTACATTATAATAAAATTAATTTACTTCAACGCCTGTTTTTTTTTATAAATTTAACATGAACTTTACGCACTATCATTGTACTTCTGGAAAAAAAAAAAAAATTAGGAGAACGGGTAAGAACTGTTAAAGGCATCTAACACTGAGACACTTGATGAACGTACCACCGAGATACTTGGTGAACGTAAGTGATGGATTTTATAGATCGCAAGAAAAGTAAAGGAACGCCTTGGAAACACGTACTTCATTTTCGAGCGATAAAGTAAAAATACAGTTTGCTCCACCACCGTGTAATTTCAACCGATGGGTTTTTTTTTTCGTGTTCTAAGAAAAATCCTGATTCGAAATCTATTCAAATCAGCAAGTCAAAAAAGACTAGGATAGGATTATACAAAACGCCAGTTGCCTAAAACCATCAATGAGGGGAATACTGTTGGGAGGTGCACTTAGTTTTTTTTTTTTTATAATGTGATTGTCATTGTATTTCATAATGACATTCGATGGTGTTAATATCTCCTGACAGGCATTGGTATTTTGATTTATGAAATTTAGGCTGTCAAGCCAAGCACTGAGGCACTACCGGCAGTGCACTGCTTAAGACATCGAAAAGGGGGAGTTGGAGTGGTTGGACAGCCACATCGAGAGATCCAGAAACTAAAGGAAATGATGTACAAAGAACTAACGCTGAAACTATACGAAAACTTTACAGATGTATTAGGAGGTAACACTTAGAGAAGATGGAGACAAGGAAATGGTTGCAGTTGGGGGCCGGTTGGAAGGCACAAACATTCCATGACCTATTTGTACTAATATGACCTGATAGTCACCCGTGTTTCAATAAAACCTGATTTATGAGATATGGAAGTCGCTTCGACATTAGAGCTCTTCAGAATAAAAAACAAGCAAAACGAAAATAAAATAAAAAAAAAGAATGCTGCCAACATAATCCTTTCTAGGATTAGGGGACAGCAGGATAGTTTTATTTTTGCAGCGAATTTCCCACAAAGCAATGTTTACTACAAAACTGCATGATACGAAGAATGTGTCGCACTTTTTAAGAGGTGGGGAGGACGTTTAATCAATCTTTCATTTTTTCGGCGAAATAATAAAAAAAAAACTATTATATTAAACAAACGTTCGGCACTAGTCTAGCAATTTTAATAACCAAAGCAGCATTACTTACCATGAAGCGTGCGATAGTGAAAAATATATGAAATTCTTTGTCAGCCACTAAACCCTGGATTATTCAGTTCATGTCTGTTTAAAATGCTGAAATATGGCTGATAAATGAGGAAGCGTTCCTTAATCTTTCCTTTTCATTTCTTGCAGATGCCAATGTCAGTATCGGCAACTTGTCTCTATCCTCCTTACGATGTATAAATAAAATACTAATTTTACTAGCAAAGTAAATAAATGTGCGAATAATAGCTAAGGAGTATTTGTTTCTAAATCGTGAAAAAAATTCTAGTCTTCACCACCTCCACTTAAGCTATTTTATGCATTACCATCATTATGACCAAAACGTAAAGACGTCTCTCCCCCACCCGGCCCCCCACCAAAAAAGGAAATAAGAGTAGAAATAACAAAATTCCATTCCCCTTGTAAAAGTAAAAAAAAAAAAAAAAGAGAGAAAAGAAATACGAAACGAGTGAAATAACTTAATGTTCAAACCCAGCCGTTGCACAGTCAAAAAATGTGATGAAATCAAGTTGGGTAAAAGTGGGAATTTTGTCCGGAACCTTTCACGAGAGGAAGCTGGGACACGGGACTGGCTCTCTCTATTGGCACAGCCAGCACAGATGTTCTGGATTACGGCTCACAAAACACACGTGTTGTACTCTGGCATTATATGAGTGGTCATATCTTCTTTTGTAAAGACCTTTTGGAGGGTAATTCTTTTCTATCGGTATTGCTGTTGCTGTGGTTATCAATTTCTTATAACCAGTATCACTGCTAGCATCATTTAAGCGTAAGGAATGATTTGTTCGACCAGTGATATTAAAATACGACGCTGAATATTTTTAACCTGCAATTATACCTTGGAATATACACGTAAAGTAAAAATAAAAATGGTACCTTAGTAAATGTTTACCATTTACAAATCCTGGCTTGCATATCTTATAAAAATCTCAATGAAAAATTCATCAGGAAACAAAAAATAATAGTGAGAAATATCAACAAACTGTATAATTGCCTTTTTTCCAACGATGCAAAATCTCTATGGCCGAGTAAATTTTCCACAAATGATAATCAGGAAACAAATTGCAAGAATGCCCAAGTCTCTCTCTCTCTCTCTCTCTCTCTCTCTCTCTCTCTCTCTCTCTCTCTCTCTCTCTCAGACCGACTGAAAATCTAAAAAAGAAAAAAAAAATACAAAGCGTTTTAGAAATGCTGACATTTTTAGTCAATAAAAATTCTCGACATTCTTCCATAATGAAAATATAATTGACTGCGCCGTCTGTATTTACAGCCGATGCTGAAGTTTGCAGAATTTTACTTGACTTTGTTATATTTCTTTTCAACACGGCGATTCACTAGCCACGAGTAGGAATGAATATTCCTTTGCGAATTTGTAGTTCAATTGTCTGAAATTCTGAAATTATTGATAAATCTTGTTATGCCTCAAATACCAATGGCCGTCCGATCAGAAAAGTTAAGCACTGATGGGTCTGGCCCGCATTTACATGGACGACAGCCGAAAGGTAATGGACCGTTGGCCCATTAGCTCTTCCGACCGTCAGTTGAAGAGCAAGCATCACAAATACCAATAATTATAATTGCACAACAGGGGTTAATAGATTGGTATTCTCCTCAATGGATTACAGAAGAAAAACAAGTAAAAATGCGCCGAAGTTTCTTCAGCGCAATCGATTTTCTGTACAGCGTATAATGCTGTATGAAATTCTCCTCCACGGCCCATGAAACTCTCAGCCGGTCGTGGTGGCCTGTGTTGTTGCGGTGCCATACTCACGGTCATGGCTTTCTTTAACCTTAAATAAAATAAAAACTACTGAGGCTAGAGGACTGCAATTTGGTATATTTGATGATTGGAGGGTGGATGATCAACATACTAATTTGCAGCCCTCTAGACCTGATCAGTAGTTTTTAAGATCTGAGGACGGACCGAAAAAGTGCGGACGGACAGACAAAGCCATCTCAACAGTTTTCTTTCATAGAAAACTAAAAACAGGAGAGGAGATTTGGAAAATATGTTCCTGCGTAGCAAATACTTTTTTAGACACTGGGACGCATATTTAAATATTCATGTTTAATACTTAGATAATATGCATGATTTAAACAGATTACATATCACTGGTGTGATTCATAGATATAACGACAAAGTCATTTGTACTCCTTCCTCTAATGCAGATCTTCTGGAATACATTGGTATTTACAGATAATAGGCAAATAAAATAGCTCCAGAGAGATGAAAAATAAAACTGTATGTAACAAAATCAAGCGGTCTCTGAAGAGACTTGGCGAAAAGACAGCTAGAAATGACAGATGTTCAGTGAAGGGAAGAGTCCTTGAATCTCAAAGTTGCTTCTCCCACTTAATTATCTTTAATTGTGTAACACACACACACACACACACACACACACACACACACACACACACCATCTTATTCCAGTAGCAAGCCGCTGACCAAAGCACATGGGCTCTTTGTAATAACTTATATTGCATGACATGCAGTGTTACCAATTCACTGTTGAGAGAGAGAGAGAGAGAGAGAGAGAGAGAGAGAGAGAGAGAGAGAGAGAGAGAATAAACTATACAGTATTGTGACAATACTGGAAGGGATTCCAATGTGAGTATAATTCAATCTGTCTCCACTATAGAATACCTTCCAATGTTTTGAGTGAAAATTTTATATTTCTGTTTTAATTATTTTCATAAAGTTATTTTTCTTTTTGGCATATTTAAGGTAAACCCCCCTTTTACTTATAATCAGTGATTATTGCATAGAAAATCCTTGGTAACGCTAGTATTAATGACTGACATAGTAATATATTTACTATATAATTGTGGATTTTTATTACATATTCAAGCTTATCTTATTAATATGCAGGAAATATACCCGACAAAACAACAGATATCACGGGAAAATAATATGCCTTGTAATTAAATCAAAATTCTAACGTCATGTAACTTCTTCACATTTCAATAATTACGTGCTTTGAATAAACAACAATGTCAATGAAGCTAAAACATTTGAACTGGATTCGACGACAATCAAGTAAATACACACGTGCCAGCTCACAACAATGACATCTAACAATCAGTTATTATATTTACAATCAGTTATTATATTTTAACTTTATTCCACTGAATTTGGAACCAAATTAGAACAATTGAAACCTAGTTGCCTAGCAACCTACGTGAGTTATACAAAATTGGAAACAAGTAAAAAATGCACCGAAGTTTCTTCGGCGCAATCGGGTTTTCTGTACATCGTATAATCAAGGCCACCGAAAACAGATCTATCTTTCGGTGGTCTCGGTATAATGCTGTATGAGCCGCGGCCCATGGAACTCTAACCACGGCCTGGTAGTGGCCTCGCCTATCTCGTTACCAGATGCACGATTATGGCTAACTTTAACCTTAAATAAAATAAAAATAACTGAGGCTACAGGGCTGCAATTTGGTATGTTTGATGATTGGAGGGTGGATGATCAACATGCCAATTTGTAGCCCTCTAACGTTAGAAGTTTTTAAGATCTGAGGGCGGACAGAAAAAGTGCGGACGGACAGACAAAGCCGGCACAATAGTTTTCTTTTCAGACAGCTAAAAGTAGGAAAAAATAATTTGCTCCTCCCATTTCCAAATGGATAATCGCACAGCAGCCAACACACAGAGGTTTCTGAGCAAATGGGGATTTGTTTTACAATTAATACTATGTGGTGAATAAGTAAGTGTTTGTGTAAAATTTTTCACTATTCCTAATATCGTTGAAGATATATTTCAGCCGTTTTCAATTAACTGACTCATATAATATATTCAAGTCTACTTACATGTAACGCCCATAAAAATATGGAGATAAACATAATTTTTTTCCCTTTTATTGATACGTTTAGAATAAAACTGCACATATGCCAGCATACTGGTGGGTTTAATGCAAGTACTGGTTTTAAACCCATTAATAACTCATTATTTATATGAGTGTAGCATGTTTTAATGTCAAACTCCTTAAAACTTCATGTATCTGCCAATAACAAAAGGGTAGGGCATGTTCATTTACTTCGATATAGCACATGATATCGATTGCATCAGTTCATTTAATTCTACCCATTTTCCACTGGGAAATACCCTAGGTATTATGTTGGTGCTCTCATTAAAAAAAAAAATTGTTAAGAATATTGGTTGGCCTTCATAATACGGTTTGCAATATTTCTTTCCCCACACACATATACATATATAACATACACACAGACACACACACATATATATATATATATATATATATGTATATATATATATATATATATATATATATATATATATATATATATATATATATATATATATATATGTGTGTGTGTGTGTGTGTGTGTGTAAAATCACAGTAATCATTCATGATAAAGCCTAAAATCACAGTAATCCTTCATGATATATATATATATATATATATATATATATATATATATATATATGTATGTGTGTATGTGTGTATGTATATATGTAGGCTATGTCTGTATGTATGTATGTATGTAAGCATGTATACACAGACAGAGAGGTAACAGACAGATAGATATCGAAAACTATGAAACACTTATCCATGTTAATTTTGATTATTTCCGTTAGTGTTTGCTCACCGTAAGCCTCGGAAACTTTCGAAAAAGCCCCAACGACCAAAGTTGCCACGAGAGCAGGAGACCATGAAAGTATGATTTCTCTTTCAGAAGTTCGATCACGACGAGAAATTTTAAGCGCCGCAACTTTTCTCATTCAATAAAACGTCACTCCTTTCCCAAAATCGCTTTAAGACAAAATTCTAACAAGAGAGGTGGTGGTTCAAGGGTATCATGATGATTATTATTATTATTATATATATAACCCATAATGGCCACGCATTTCAGTGGAACGGGCCAGGAGACCACTGCCTTTCATGGCTGGCTTCCACAAAATACCTATTTGTGATGGAAACAAAACGAAAAAAAGTAACTAGGGTAAGAAAGGGTTATAGGCTTTCTGTATACAACACAAAAAAACACCTGTTTATATTGTAGCTAATAACACATAGCACTAAACAAATCTTTGTAAAAATTAGCAGTAAACATATCTAAAGAGAAATGGCAGTCAACAAATCTGTACTAATGATTAAACAGAAAACTAGAACCAATCATAATCAAAACCACATATACAACCAGTCGAAATCAAATTAAACTAAGCGATAAAGACAATAAACATTTAGAGGAAAGTATGGATACTTTCATCCCCAAGAAAGGGAACTCAGACCCAAGACTGGGAAACCAAAGGTACAGAGAATGCGGCACACGCCAAGGTCAGATAACAGTGATTAAATGGTCCCCATCCAGAGTAAGGCAACTCAATGTAGCCCCTGGGAAGGCCCATCTGCCTTAAATAGCACCAAAGATACTCCAGTCAATTATGGGAAACTTCACAGAAAACAGCGGATGCTGAGTAGCCCCAGCCATCCCCTAAACTACCAATGAACAATAACAAAATAAATAGAGGCGAACCATCCATTAAAGTAATAATTAACAATAAAAAAATAGGGGCAAACCATCCCCTGAAGTGTCTATGAACAACAACAAAAAATAGGGATGGTAAATTGAAAAAAAAAAAAAAAAATGTGCCGAAGTTTCTTCGGCGCAATCGAGTTTTCTGTATAATTGCTACAGCGTATAATCAAGGCCACCGAAAACAGATCTATTTTTTGTTGGTCTCGGTATAATGCTGTATGAGCCCGGCCCATTAAATGTTAAACCACGGCCCGGTGGTGGATTGTCCTATATCGTTGCCAGTAGCGTGATTCTGGCTAACTTTAACCTTAAATGAAATAAAAACTACTGAGGCTAGAGGGCTGAAGTTTGGTATGTCTGACGATTGGAGGGTGGATGATCAACATACCAATCTGCAGCTCTCTAGCCTGAGTAGTTTTCAAGATCTGAGGGGGGAACAGAAAAAGTCTGGACAGAATAAAGTGCGGACGGACAGACAAAGCTGGCACAATAGTCTTCTTTGACAGAAAAAGAAAAATACACTTTAAACTCTTCATGTCCAAAGGATTATCTTAATCACGTTTTCTGTTTAATTGCTTTACTGATTTGCTGTTTTTTTTCTTTATCTACTTGTTTGGGCTTTGATATATTTTAATCAAAGTCTTTAATTGATTGATTTGAATTTAACATTTCTCAACAGTAAGCGTGCATTTCTACTTTAAATATGCCAAACATACTTTAGTTTAAAATGAAGTTCCTAAGTACATAAACAATAAACCCGAGAGAGAGAGAGAGAGAGAGAGAGAGAGAGAGAGAGAGAGAGAGAGAGAGAGAGAGAGAGAAACTTCCGCGTTCAAGACGTTTATGGCCATCATCGATCGAAAGCAAAGCGTGGGACTGGAAAATGGGTGTTTATGATACAGCCATATATTACTGAAGTCACGATACCCTTAATAAATCATTTCCTTTAACAGGCTGACGACTTAATGAAGCACTCGAGGTCACTTTATGACCCTCGTGACCTGAACTCGGGTCTTTGGCGATGACTTTTTCCATTTCTTTTATTTTATAAAGTTTGAGCATCTGGTCACACCAAGGGTGTGTATATTTATTTATTTCTGGAAACAGAGGATTTTTTTCAGTCGGTCACCTTATTGGCTGATCGATTAATGTCCAATATGGCTCCATAAACAATCAACTTTCCATTTGGTTCTAGGCAGTAATTCTGCTTCCCACTGGACAGTGGTTTTCAACCTGTGGGCCAAAGGCAGTTCTGGGGAGGGGTGGGCGGGCATACCACGAACATCTTCAAAATAGTATATAAAAAGTGAAAAATCATTTACAGTAAATGCAGGCCAGTGCTTTCTTTCATAAATGAAAATGTAAAACTAATAAAGTGTTCCGAAAATGCTTTATAATTATTCTATTATCATCATTACACAGTTATGAAGGGCAGTGGGTCATGAGTATTTATGGATGCCAAAAATGGGACACGGCGACAAAAAAATTGAAAACCACTGCAACACTGGGAGCATTATCACCACCTTGCCATGTATAAACATATTCATTCAAGCGAAAAGTGCAAGATTCCTGTGACTTCTCACCAACTATTGCCATTTTTGCGAATATCAGTATTTTCCTACGTCCTTATAACTGCGTTTATCGCAACACAACTATCACTGAGAGTTATAAAACTAAATTCCAAGTACATGTTACTATTTGATATATAAATTTCATAATGTTACGTCTAGGGAGATCGAATTATGCAGCTAGCTCGGTCTGCTTCTCGAGTTGTCATAAGGGCTATTAAAGAGGAAAACGAGGCTGTTCTTCCTTATATAATATTAATTTTTAATAATATGACTCTCACATATCATTATGAGACCGGACTTTTCCTATTTCTGGAATATATGAAAAACCTACCAAGCCATAAGCTACATTTTTTTATTGCAATTTTACTTGCCATTCGATATGTGTCAGCTTCGCTTTCGCAAATCCTTTGAAGACTTTATGAACGAAACAGCTAATAATTTAGTTCAGTTCTGTCCCGGTTTCACTGTGGGTCTGAGACTACATTCTTCTGAGCTCGTGGTCCGGAAACGGGAACTTGGCCCTTGTTGCCCTGTGGTGTTTCTTTTTCCTTCATGTTTTCATATTAAGAGGAAAATCTTGTGAATAATTATTATTCTAAATCACCCAGATCAATAGACCCAGCTTCTGAATAGAAAGATAGAGTTTCTAAATAGACAGTCATATATTTCAAATAGAAAGATACGTAGCCCCAGTTTCTAAACAGACAGATACATTTCAAATAGAAAGATACTAGTTTCTAAATAGACAGATACATATCAGAAATAGAAAGATACATATACATATCAACCCAGTTTCTAAATAGAAAGATACATATCAACCCAGTTTCTAAATAGACAGATACATATCAACCCAGTTTCTAAATAGAAAGATACATATCAACTCAGTTTCTAAATAGAAAGATACATATCAACCTAGTTTCTAAACAGAAAGATACATATCAACTCAGTTTCTAAATAGAAAGATACATATTAACCCAGTTTATAAATAGACACATGCATAATATATCAACCCAGTTTCTAAATATATAAACAAAATATATCAACGCAGTTTCTAAATAGACATACAATATATCAGATAGACACAAAATATATCAACCCAGTTTCTAAATAGATACAGATACATAAAAATATATCAAGTTTCCCAAACATATTCTAAATAGACAGATACATAATATATCAACCCTAATTTCAACCCAAAATAGACAGATACATAATATATCAACCCAGTTTCTAAATAGACAGATACATAATATATCAACCCAGTTTCTAAATAGACAGATACATAATATATCAACCCAGTTTCTAAATAGACAGATACATAATATATCAACCAGTTTCCAAATACCTGATAACAGCCAACCCAGTAAATAGAGACACATAACATATCAACCCAATTTCTAAATAAACAGATTAATATATCAACCCAGTTTCTAAATAGACAGATACATGATATATCAACCCAATTTCTAAATATTCATCCAAGACCTGATTTTTCATCTAACCTGGATGTCTCCGGTGAGAATTTGTGACAACCGTTAAAGCAAAGTTATTGGAACGTGTTTCGTAAAATGAGTACTCTTAAACTAAGAAGTTAGTGCGGCCCCGAATTTCGTTTTTTTTTTCCCCCTTTTTTTTTAAGTAATCTGACGCAAAAGTTTAGTAACTTAGAATAAAGTGGATTTCTAGGTTTTCCTTTTATCTGGAACGAAAAACTTTCTAGTAAAAGTTAATCCCCTTTATTTCTTCACCAAAGAGAGCAAGATAAAGTCGTGTGCCTATACAATATGTATCTGCTCATATATGGCTGAACCATCATGTATTTTAGACTATCCAAGAAAACATTACAAAGAATGATAGATAACATGTAAAGAAACTGACAAGACTTCTGATATATTTGGCGGCTTTAAAGTTGTTGATTTAATTATTATTATTATTATTATTATTATTATTATTATTATTATTATTATTATTATTATTATTATCGCTAAAAGAGCGCAAGAATTCAATGGAACAAGCCTAGAGAGTCATTACCTTGAAGAACAAAAATGCAACTTTTCACAGCACAGAATGCTATCTACCAGAAGAAGAGGGGCTGGGACAACAATGTAACTTATAAATAAATGAATAAAAACTTTAAAAACACGCACACATATGAGTAGAGCAGTAGTTTCCACCTTCACGCTGCCAGTAAAAACTCAAGATCGATCTCATAAGTGGGGGAGGGGGGCGCTACAATGACTTCTAACCCGTTACCTGAAAAATTAAATGTGCTAACGAGGGAATGAGTTATATGGTGGTTATTCAAAGGTGGTAGGCAGAACCTCTGGTGGAGAAGGGCAGCGGGCTAGCAATTTCATCCCAAAATGACCTTTTGAAAACCGTTTTAAATATCCTCTAGGGTCAGTAAACGAGTAAGTTGATAAAAAAATAAAAAATGTGAACAATTACGTAAACGTAAAGGCATTGGTTCTTGTTAAAGAGGGAAGGCATAAAGTTGAAAAATCAAGCAGTAAACACCCAAGTCAAAGAACCTACAGAGATTGTGTCAGTGCTTGAGAATAAATTTACAACCACTCTTGAACTCAAGGGCATCAGTAACAATGCCAAATGACATTTCAACAGAAAACGAGAAGCCTCTGGCACTGTCACTGGCACTGGGCAAAGTGTGACAGCATAGCAGAGCGAGCAGCACGTTCCTATTTCAAAGCTCATAGAGGACAGTTCTTGGGGAGCCAGAACCTCTTGATCAAAGATCTCTGGTAGCTGCTGACATTCGGACATCTGACCAATATAGCAAAAGGACTGGAGCAAACGCTCTGATGCAAGCATTCGGAATTTAGTCCCATAATGTCTGTAGATTCAAGAAGCCAAACAAACTCTGCATAGCTTTCTGACGGTCTTAGCTGTTCGCAAAGTACAGAGAGATAAAAAAAAAAAAAACAAACCTTGGAGGCAACACCAAGTATCTTCACATATTCCGAATAACTGAGCACATCTTCATCTGAACAAAGCGAATTACTGATCAGGGAAAACAGCTAGGCAAAACAGCTTCAGTTTTCCTGGCTTTATATCACTTACCCTAATGACTTGGTCTCCTTGAATAGACCCTTCCTCTGAAGTTGATTGTCGTAATGTACTACTAGATATATTTTACAACATTTATAAGGATTATCATTTCAAGAAACATAATAATTTACTCGTGACACAATAAGATAAAACTGTAAAGCCACTCTTACAGCTATTTCTGAATATCACCTTGAAAAAGTTATTTCCACTTCAACAAAAGAGAGTAAGTATTATGTGAACAATAAGATTAATTGTAACGGTTTGCGCAACATCTATTTCAGCGCTAAATCACATGGATTAAAACAAAGGAGCAAGACGTAGCTTTAATTTTACGCATTTTTATTTTGCTATGAAAGGAAGGGAAATCCTATTTTATTTTGGCTTATGTAATACTTAAATAAAAATCTGAGACAACGCAAACAAAAAAATACAATCGAGTAACAAAAGAAAAAGATTAAAAAATGGTAATAACTTTCTATAGCATGCTTGCGTTTTTTTTCCAAGTTAAACAAAACTTTCGTAATTAATGTACCCTGGAAAAGAAGGAAGCTTTTACTTTTTTTCTTGTTTATTTAATATTGAAACCAAACTTGCTATGCTAGATACAGGAAAAAAGATCATTAATGACCTCAAAGAAAGGATCCGGAATCAAAGAGAGTATTTAGAGTCGTTTCATCACCTCGCCATTTCTTTTTAATCATATATACGTCACAGATTTACACTCAACTATAACGCAATCACTTATCGTATATTAGACACATCTCAGTTCAACCATCTGTCTCTAAAGACAATATCTATTACTCAGTCCAACCACTTGTCTATAAAGACAATATCTATTACTCGGTTCAATCACTTCTCTATTAAGACAATATCTATTAATCAGCTCAATCACTTGTCTATAAAGACAATATCTATTACTCAGCTCAACCACTTATCTATAAATACAATATTTATTACTCAGTTCAACCACTTGTCTATAAAGACAATATTTATTACTCAGTTCAATCACTTGTCTATAAAGACAATATTTATTACTCAGTTCAACCACTTGTCTAGAAAGACAACATCTAATACTCAGTTCAACAACTTGTCTAGAAAGACAACATCTAATACTCAGTTCAACCACTTGTCTATAAAGACAATATTTATTACTCAGCTCAATCACTTGTCTATAAAGACAATATTCATTACTCAGTTCAACCACTTGTCTGTAAAGACAATATCTATTACTCAGTTCAACCACTTATCTATAAAGACATTATCTATTACTCAGTTCAACCACTTGTCTATAAAGACAATATTTATTACTCAGTTCAATCACTTGTCTATAAAGACAATATTTATTACTCAGTTCAATCACTTGTTTATAAAGACAATATTTATTACTCAGTTCAACCGCTTGTCTAGAAAGACAACATCTAATACTCAGTTCAACCACTTGTCTATAAAGACAATATTTATTACTCAGTTCAACCACTTGTCTATAAAGACAATATTTATTACTCAGCTCAATCACTTGTCTATAAAGACAATATTCATTACTCAGTTCAACCACTTGTCTGTAAAGACAATATCTATTACTCAGTTCAACCACTTATCTATAAATACAATATCTATTACTCAGTTCAATCACTTGTCTATAAAGACAATATTTATTACTCAGTTCAATCACTTGTCTATAAAGACAATATTTATTACTCAGTTCAACCACTTGTCAAGAAAAACAACATCTAATACTCAGTTCAACCACTTGTCTATAAAGACAATATTTATTACTCAGTTCAACCACTTGTCTATAAAGACAATATTTATTACTCAGCTCAATCACTTGTCTATAAAGACAATATTCATTACTCAGTTCAACCGCTTGTCTGTAAAGACAATATCCATTACTCAGTTCAACCACTTGTCTAGAAAGACAGTATCTAATACTCAGTTCAACCACTTGTTTATAAAGACAATATCTATTAATCAGTTCAACCACTTGTCTGTAAAGACAATATTTATTACCCAGTTCAACCACTTGTCTAGAAAGACAACATCTAATACTCAGTTCAACCACTTGTTTATAAAGACAATATTTATTAATCAGTTCAACCACTTGTCTATAAAGACAATATTTATTACTCAGCTCAATCACCTGTCTATAAAGACAATATCTATTACTCATCAATCACTTTTCTATAAAGACAATATTTATCTAAGTCCCCATATCAAATGAAACATATATTATATCAACCTGGCGTACGAACAGACAAAATCACCAACTTCTTTCAATAACTTAATGAGAGAAAATTGGTCAGAAAGCACTGCTCCTGGAGCAAGCAGCCAAAGCAAAGAGCGTTGAAATAATAGCGCATAATCAAGAGCAATGAATGATAAAACCTCGAAACACGACCAACACCAGCGGGTAAAACAAAGTCTATGCGGCAATTCGCGTCTAAATATGGCGTCAGCCCCGCGTACTGCTTATATTTAGAAAATAAATTCTTACCCAGAAAGACTAAAAGAGAAATGTCGCAATTTATCAGCGGTCAGCTATCAAACCCACGGATCCAATGAGCCACAAATTTGCCTTTTAATGACTTTAATTTCTGGTAATGGCCCAGTTTGCAGCGGGCGCCATCCGCCGCCACTTAAACATTCAGTTACCATTGGTGTTTGGTCTCTCTCTCTCTCTCTCTCTTTTTTTTTTATTGTTAAGCCTGATAATGTAACTTTCCCATTTTTAGCGCTGCCAGCCGAATGGCATTGCTCCCGGCGTTTGTGAAACGTTCACAGACAAAGCACATTACAGGACGGGGTGGGCTGCGCTCACGAATTTTGCAGGGTGTTTAGTGTTTGTTTATAAATACTAAGTCCTATGTTTGTACGCGACACGAAACGCAGGGAAAAGAATAAATGGGTAAATCCTCTTGTTCTTCACAGTCCATATTCTTGCTGTAACTCTGTCAGGTCAACATTAGTTAATACCCACATCTTCCTAACGAAAATAAAGAGCTCTAAGTTCTAATATGGATTACAAATCAAGATAACACGTAACATAGGGTAAAAGGTAAAAACATTACTACCACAGTTAGGGCAGCAAATGTAATTGTTATCTTGACCGGTAGGAGTAATATACAAGAAGAATATGTTGGCAAAGAAACTAAAATCACCACTGACTCGCCCAAGAGTAACTTATTCATATGAAAGAAATCAACATTGCCAAAATATGCAGTTAATATGCATGCCACGAAAATAAACAAACAATTAACAAAATAGAAACATTTTAATGCATAACAAAGTTGTGTTGAGAACAGTTAAAATGAATAAATAAACAAAACGTAAATGGTGCACAGAATATAAAGGTAGCATTAGTCAACCTCCAACTTATGAACATTGACATCATTCTACTAGAAATCTTAAGACCGTACTTTTCCAGCCAGTATAAGGGGGAAAGTTCAGACAATGCTGCACAATACTGAAAAGTAGCATTCCAGTCTCCATTAAACTTATTAACTTCAATATCTATAACACTACACGGAAGAATACAGTTTGTGTCACTTATGTCACAGTAGGAGCAAATACCCATGTTTATGTGCTTTGTGACACGGATGATGACTATGAACTGAACAGCATCTAATAATTACACAGGCGCGGGTATCAACAGTGAAAACACAGGTTCTTTGTTGAAATACAACTAATGAGCACAAGATATCTGCCGATGATGGTTTACACCATAATTAACGTAGGAAAGGAAACCATCACTCAGTGCAATGTTCTCTAGAAGATAAAAATCTCAGGAGGCTGCCGGGAGCCAGACATGAGACCAGTATCCCAGCAATGACGAGCCAAGATACCTTAACAACACGGAGCAATAGACGGTACATTTTTTGAGGAGTGCAAAAAAGAAAAATTACCGACAAACGTACCACCCAATATGGTCAAATATCCATAATCAAAAGAGAAGCGTCACTAATACTTTGTGAATCACAGTGATCGGGCAGCCAACAAGGTCCTAGTTTTGATAGGATTCAGCTTCATCTCCCTGGGGCTACACCGCTTACTGATATGTGCTGAGAGAGAGAGAGAGAGAGAGAGAGAGAGAGAGAGAGAGGACTTAGAGTACGACAATATTAACATCCACTATGCGATCCAAAAATACGTATAATTGTTGAGGAAATTGCTACGAATGCCTGATCTTACGAGATCAACGCCATTATCGTCCCTTTCCGGGACAAAAACAGTGACTCTAGTCATTGTAAAACTTCAGTGCATAGTGAACCAGTAGGTGGTTACTGAAAGAGTAAATGGAGGAAGCCTGGCCTTCGTTTTTACACACAATTTTTTTAACTATTCTCTAATTATTCCCGACATTATCCCCTAACAGTTGCTATCCCTTCGGGAGGCAGAGATTCGTCAGCATTTCTAACTCTTGTTTCATGTTTTTAAATATACTATTTTTCACAACTGGAAAGGGGAAATATTCCCTAAAACTACATTTGAATAAAACCCAATACACACACATCAATTAATATAAAAATTATTATTATTAATATTATTATTATTATTATTACTATTATTATTATTATTATTATTATTATTATATTAAGAACATGAATAACCCTATTCGTATGGAACACACCCACACCGGCCAATGACTTGAAATTCAAGCTTCCAACGAATATGAGGTTCATTGGAAAGAAGTAACAGAAAGTAATGGGAAATATAGAGAGAAGAGATAACGTACAGAAAAACCCCGTGAACGCTTATATTCTCGATTTCGCAGACATTTTTCTCAATACGTTTTTCTCCGTAATTTCTTAAATCGAAAAGAGTCAAATGATGAACTTTCCATCATCTACCAAGCGGTCTCTAAGAGAGTCTTCTTGTCACAGCCTTGAGTAAAATGAGTTTATTTGATCATTCAATACTTTGGTTTCCATTTGAATAGAATTAAAAAATATTAGGAACTCGTGAAGTTAAGGGTTCATTTATGCCAGTTGTATTTAATGGTGAATGCACAGGAGAAAGTTTGACACACACGTCTTAAGAAATAAAGTACTGAATTGAGTGTTAACAAGTAAAAGGGGAGTGTAAAAAAAAATGCATTTCGCGATACAATACCAAAAAAACATAGCAAATATTTCATTAGTTCCTATATATAAATATATATATATATATATATATATATATATATATATATATATATATATATATATATATATATATATATATATATATAATATATATATATACATACATACATACATACATACATACATACATATATACATATATATATGTACATATATTTTATATATTATATATATACACACATATTTTATATATATATATATATATATATATATATATATATATATATATATATATATATATATATATATATATATATATATATATATATATAGTTTATTCAGGACAGGGAACGCAAAAGAACAAAAATCTGTTTATTTAATTTCAAGTTCTGCAAAACTGAAAACATCGACAGGAATAACTTTTCCCGGCTGCCGATGGTTTTGTTTTTCTTAAGAATGATTTCCCCGTCGTCTTCTGGTGGTGGTGCGAAGACGGGAAAAATGCCAAATAAAATAGAAGAGAAAAGGTGGGGGGAGGAAAATCGTCATTGAAGGAAATGTCAAAATCATTTCTAAATGCTCCAAGATACTAATAAGAAGTTGGTCTTCATCAAATGGGAAAATAGAATATGTGACCTTGAGGTTTCCCGTAACAATGCTAATGGTACAACCATTTGATATCATATGACGCAATAACACTGACCACTCAAACGATTTCCGCATTACTAGATGCCTGAAATAAATTTCATTTTACTATTTCCTCTTCCCTTACACAATTATTATACTTGCACACACGCATACACACACATACGTACTGTATGTGTGTGTATATATATATATATATATATATATATATATATATATATATATATATATATATATATATATATATATATATATAATTCACTTTTGTTTTCTGTGCATAACTTCTACAGTCTTGTAGATGACGAACGCTAACATCTCCAGTCTAATGCCAGTCCCTCTCTCACACGTATGCCCCCCATGCAACTAAGCAGAACGAAATTACCCTAGCCAGAGCTTTGGGGATATATATTAAATCACTCGGGTCGGGGCTAGCCACATTGATTTTCTCACATGAGTTATTATTTTTGCAGGACGAATACATTCTTATGTATGCCAAAACAAGCATAATTCCTAACTGGAAAGCCATAGATTTTCACATGGAGAAGGGAACCACAATGGGACTACAACACCAAAGCTCTTAGAGAGAGAGAGAGAGAGAGAGAGAGAGAGAGAGAGAGAGAGAGAGAGAGAGAGAGAATTCCGACTCGGTGAGAGTATTCATTTTTTACCAAACTATATTATGCGTCATTCTTTCATTTGAACTCACAAGAAAATGCTAAAGCCAACTATTGTGAGAGAGAGAGAGAGAGAGAGAGAGAGAGAGAGAGAGAGAGAGAGAGAGAGAGAGAGAATAATTCCGACTCGGTGAGCGTATTCATGGTTTACCAAACTATATTACGCGTCATTCTTTCATTTGAACTCACAGGAAAATGTTAAAGCGAACTAGAGAGAGAGAGAGAGAGAGAGAGAGAGAGAGAGAGAGAGAGAGAGAGAGAGAGAGAGAGAGAATAAAACCCACAACCCACGGTTTTTATAAAAACCTTGGAGAATAGAAAAGATGGCAAAATCCGGTGCTTCCTCCGAAAGAAGACTGAACAGAGTGATGGAGAATAACATTGCTAACACGGGACAGCCATCTCCAACTTCTTCAACTTCATTAAGGTGTTACTTCGTCCTCTATTTGATTACATTCCCACCTTAGAAAGGGGAATACCAAAGACCTTATCAGGTTAGTGATCGAGTTGGGTTCATATCTAAGTCCCATTAGTCTAGGTGGAGTCCTAGTTACTGGTTGATAATTGCTTAAGAAACAAATTACCACTGACCCGATAATCAAATTAATATTCTTGCTGAAGAAAGAAACGGGGTAATTATTCATATGCTAGTTGTTGGTAACTACTTCTTGTGTGGAAAAAAAACCATTCTTGGGTTCTGGTAAGACATGGGACAATTATTTTTATATTTATATTTTTGGACTTGAATGCATGGACAAGGATAAATATGTACTGAGTTCATGGGACTGTGAGAAAATCAAAAGGTCTCATTGCATTTATTAACTAAACTTCTTTTAATGTTATATTAAGAAGGAAGTTGATAAAAAGAAGCAGAAAGGTATAGAAAAGAAAGAAAATTATTAAACAGAATGCAATTCAAGACGGGAAAGTTTTAAGAAAATAAAAGTCATACAAAAGCTGCCTGCCCCTCTACAAAAGATCAATATATATATATATATATATATATATATATATATATATATATATATATATATATATATATATATATATATATATATATATATATATATAACCATAAATGTGGTAACTTAAGAATTGAAATACAGCTTCTGATAGAAGGAAGCACAAACCTTCAAACTCAGATGGAGTCGATATCATAATTACAGTTATTAAGGAAACATGGAAATAACAGTATGAACAATTGTTTGTGGAAGATACGAATCCCACGAGGACGCAGGATTCATGGAAGAGAACAACAAAACGAAATAGCTGAAGTATTTGTCATTAATGTATCATCCCTTGGGATACAGGAAGCCTTGGGGACATTATCATGTTTTACGGCAGTAGTAGATGAGACTACAAAATTAAAATAAAATGTTCATTTCCATTACACAATGGTTACTCACACAATTCATACAAAATTATATTCAGACTTTACGAAAAAATCTCTACGTAAAAATAGATATTCACAATTATTACATGCAATGTTACCAATCCACATTACATCACAGCAATGAAGCATCGGATGAAGTCTTCCTACGCCAATTCCTGGTCCAGTCTAAATCACTTGTTCAGGCTGCAGCCTGTTCCTCTTTGGATTAAGGGAACGCAAACATCCATAGCGAGAAATATGTCTTCTCCATACTATACCATCTTACTTTAATTGTCAACAATCGCATCACTTGTTGGGACTGACAACAATGAGAGTCCAAGAACACTACCTGTGCAACACCAGTCATGGCAAATCAGGATCACTAAAATAAAAATAAACAACTTTTTTTCTACCTGTTACTTACTAATCTGTGGACGAGATCAACCGTTATAATAGCTTTCAACAGTTCTTAAAGGTGTTAATATAAAACGAGCCTTTAATTAACTAGGGTAGTTACAAAAACTAATTGAAACAAATATGAAGCAGTTAAATCTTTACGGTAGCTAGTAACGAATTGCCCCTCAGGAAGTGTCTAGATTCAAAGTTCTTTCATTAAAGCTTTAAGGTCAAATTTTCAATACCTTGAAGTTGAACGGAAAGAACGGAGATTGCAAGGGATTGCAATCAACGCTTGGGCAACCCCTTGCAACAACCTTTCCTCTCACCGGGAAAAATACAGTTCATGACAAAGATGTGTTATGCAACGTTCCTTAACGATAAAGGTGTTATCTGAACCCCGTAACATTTCAATACAAGACGATATTGCATTATTATACGCGATATATTGATAAAATGAAAGGCTTTCACACATAGAACCAACACTGACGAACATTATTAAAAATAAAAATACTGATTTATAAGAAGTTCATTCCATTAACAGCTGGAATAATTTGTGAATTCATTTAAAGAGTGGACTAAATTGAAATGGTTATCAAGTTGTCGGAAAATAATAATTAAAAGCATTGGGCGTAGTTTGGTCCACTGCAAAGATCTAGTACACAACATAGTAACTTCCATTTCGTACAAAATATACATACATACATTATATATATATATGTATATATTATATATATATATATATAATATATATATATATATATATATATATAAATATATATATATATATATATATATATATATATATATATATATATATATATATAAACTATTAAACTCGTGAGCGCATGCCCTAATTCGCGAATGTATGTTACGGCCTTTCTGCTTCTCTGCAACTAGCCCCCTCCGCACATTCTTACACAACACACCGACAAACGTACGCGCGCGGCAGAAGTAAGATTAGCCAGCGAGGATGAAGCATAGCCAAATTAATTAGGAGGCCGGAAGAAGGCGCCTTTTGACACGATATTCCTCTAGGCCCCGCAATTTTATCTCGAGGTGACCACCCGTGACGTAACGAGGGGGTCCCGCGACATAAACTGTGCATAATTACACCCCCGTGAGAACAGAGATGTCACTGATTGTGGCTGAGGCATTAACCTTTTTTTCCCTTAATTTCAGGTCAGCCGGGGGTAAAAAAGGGCTGTTCGTCAAAAAGGCGACGTATCTAATGGCATCTGGTAGATTCATTAGGGCAATGCCTTGGCAGCGTGGTCGTCGTTTTCTTCTTCATTTTCTAATTGGTTAGCGGTAACTATGATAAGAATTACTACTGCCTAGGAAGAAAAAAAAAGTTATATGCCCACGAACACGGTAGGCAGACATTACTTTAGATATATGGGGGTGAGTGAACATTCAATGCGCATTAGAAGTTACTGGCATTACTAATTCTCTCGGCAAATTGGTGAGGTCGCTTTTTATATCGAATCTTTTTCGAAAAACATAAAAATATCTGGGAATTCACTCGGTGATATATATATATATATATATATATATATATATATATATATATATATAATATATATATATATATACATTTGTGCCGACGCTTCAAGACAGTCTCGTTTTCAAGGCTGCAATAAAAGAATAAATATTGTGAATTATAAAAATATAAACTACACAGAAATCTTTTTTAAAACATTTATACATGAGGATAAATTAAGCATTGATATGTCTGACTGATTAGCTGTCCTACCTGTATCCTTTATAATATATATATATATATATATATATATATATATATATATATATATATATATATATATATATATATATATATTATATATATATATATATATATACATATATATATATATATATATTTTATATATGCTTATATTTTTATATGCCGCACGGCACAGGGAGACAATTGCACAATGACAACATTCCTTGCCATGCATTCTTGAACTATAAATTTAAAAATAATTTCACTACAGCAACAGGATATTTCTTATACAAAGGCAGTATGCATCCAATCTACGTTCCAGATGACGAAAAAATAAATAAATAAAAGCCATCCAATGCGACTATATCGTGACATCCCAACTCCCACTCAGCCACATTTCTTGGAATCAGCTGATTGACCCCTTTCATTAGGGTAACCTTAGTACTGACCACGCTCCTCTACAGAGCAGGATACAGTATTTAAAATCATGACAGGGTTCAGGTTGTTGAGAGGTTATACTGACTTGCACTATGGGCCATTCCCTAAATATAAAACCCGAGTGAAATCACGGGCCTCTATTTTCTAGATTGGAAAGCGTGAAGGGTTACGAAGGATGTAAAACTGAGAGAACTTCTATTTGCTCTCATACGTACAGCTTGGGTTAATTGTAAATAGATCGAGTGCTTTCGCTTATATATATATATATATATATATATATATATATATATATATATATATATATATATATATATATATATATATACATATATTATATATATATATATATATATATATGTATACATATGTTATTATATATATGTATATATATATGTATATATATTATATATATATATATATATATATATATATATATATATATATCAGATTCGTCCTAATCTCATGTCTAATTTTTTAACATTGTTAATACAAAGATAATCTTAAGAATCTCCTATTCCATTACAAATTATTTATGGGTAATAATTAAAAAACTGTTTATCTGTTATAGTTGGTGGTATAACTTCTACCCCTTTGCCTAATTCCCTTCAATTTCGTGAGGCTGTCGAAAGCCTCCATTTAACCTGTCCTCATATTTAACAAGCAATGTTAGATTCTGCTCATGAAAGGACCTGCGGATATTTCAGATCTCAATAACTATCTTTCCTAGGCTTCAAGACATTTACTTAAAAAAGTTAAATCCTCAGTTTCTTCGTTTGTGTCGTAACATTTATTAACAGCCATTTCATATCCCAGATATGCCTGACATATTATCATTTACACAATTTTCTTTATATTCTGAAGTGGTTTTTTTTTTTTTTTTTGATGGTTTCTGTCCTACTACCATTCCCTTTGTAGTAGTAAGCAATGGAATACTTGTCAAGACACCAACCCCTGCATTCATATTTAATGAAGGCGTTCTGAGGCAAAGAAATACAAGCTGCATTTTTTAACGCGTTAAATACCTACAGTTTCAACGATAATCATCTATGATTTGCTGAAAAACTTGCAACGAAGAGTCGTATTCCTTCACTTAACAGTAATTCACCTGTGACTGTTAAGACTTTATTTTCTCTTCTATTTTTTTTATGAAGTTTTGCTTTCTAAGGAACTTTATCATATATTTCCGTTAATGGTTTGTGTTATCAACTACGTAATCAGAGTGGTTCGCTTAAGGAGGAAAAGAAAACAGCACTTTCTTATCAGCACCCCGATTGTCAATATACTTGGAGCATCAGTAAACACTGTCAATTAGAGGATTAACCAGCGATATATAATTATTCTTATCAATAACTCCGCTACCTACAGAAATACATAAAATATTTCTTTGGTACATATAAAAACTACTACAAGATGGAAAGAACTGAAAAATAAGCGTAAAAATAGCGAACTCACGAAAATATAACATTATCGTCCGGGATCATTTAAACTGCTTCAAGGTTAGGGGTGAATCTTAATTCCTGGAAAAGACACAACGGTAAATTCGTGTCTTATGATAAGGAACAACGGAAAAAGTCGTTTAAATTAAGCTGGTACACTCGAAGAAATTCTTTTAATGGCAACTGTCACTGAGACTGGTTAGATGATTCAGGAACCGCAGAGGAAGGCTGGATATTCCAAATTATTCAAATGACCTAACCGGTTTTGACATCCACACACTATAAAACGAAGTGTAAAAAAAAAAAAAAACACACACAAACTTATAATCAGGATATTAATGCTAAAAGTTATATCTACACAAACGGAAGTCTGCGTATGCATGTAAGCAATCCTGCTCTATGTTTTTGTATGTGCAAGTTCTTGTGCTTGTGGAAGGATGAATAAATTTAACACTAAAATTCTACTCTTCAACTATTGCATAACGGCATGACAATTGCAACGCTTTTAGAAACTAGCCACTATGCTGAAAACCCTCTCAAGAAGCAAAGAACTTAGCGACTGTACTTTAACGAAAACTTGGATTCGATCAAAATACAAAGCACAATCAAGTACACAAAATCATCTGAGATTCGATCAAACACCAAAGCACACTCAAGTAAACAAAATCACCCCAGATTCGAAAAAAAAAAAAGCACTACACTCAAGAAAACAAAATCACACTCAAGTAAACAAAATCACCCCAGATTCGATCAAAAAAACGAAGCACACTCAAGTCAACAAAATCACCCCAGGTTCGATCAAAAAACAAAGCACACTCAAGTAAACAAAATCGTACCACCGAGTATCAAGCAACGAAGGGACAAGCTACGCGCGAGCGAGTCCCATCTGCAACAGCGGCTGCAAAAAAGCTTTGTATATTTTGGAATAATCCCAGTCATTAAAACAATAAGCCCCTTTAACACACTAATCAATCATCCGTTGAACTGTGAAGGATTAGTAATTACTTTTACATTAATATGCATCCACCCTGCAACGACAATTAATGTTGTTCGTGTCAATTTAGGGGTTATGCAGGGGAAAAAGAACCTGTCCAATACCTGTCCGCGCGCGCGCGCGCGCGTGTGTGTGTGTAAGTGGTACCGCTCTGACATTGGGGTTGAATGTTAAAAAATGTGTTTCTAGTAAAGAAAGGTATTTTTTTTATACTGAATGTCAGTCAAAGAGAATTAAAATTCTCTCTCGCTCTCTCTCTCTCTGCCATAATCTCCCAAAAACAGACTCACATTGATTGCAAAAGTCTGAAATTAAAATCTATGTAAGTGGTTTGACCTAGGGCAACGTACATGCTTGTTGAGAAACGCGGCAACTGATCACAACAAAAGGCTTTATTCATAAGCTAAAGGGTTATAATGCATAAATTAAGCAGGCTTACATCGCGTATATCAAGAAGTAACAGCTCGGCATAATTCATTGGGGCTAACCTTCACGTAGCGTTGCCATTCTTTTTCATAAGTAACACATTAATAAACTGATTAAAATAATTCAAAGAGCTAAATAAAAAGTTCACAGTAATATAATTTACATAAGTTATACCTACAAAAAAAAAAAGGAAGTAATAGGAGTGGAATAGATATCACGATAGTCTGCACAGATGATTTCATCAACATCATAGCTTTCGGTACAAATATTACATATTCATCACATCCCTCCATTCATTTTAATACACATCAATGATTGTGTGTCTATTATAACCGTAGTGATACTATCCTCGCTCCAGCAATAAGAAACAGACACAAATTTTCTTGACGAAAATGGAACGAAAATAAGAAAAGTTATACTGAAGTCTCGTAAATGCGACCGGACGATAATAATTTCACCCGGTTAATTAGCCGCTGCTCATGCAACGTTGCATGCAAGAAATCTGTCTTATTTCATAAAACGGGTAACTGAGTACATCCAGTTGTAATCCGCAGAAAATGAAGTGCAAAGGTGAAGAGTAAACGCGCATAAATTACTTTTTCTCGGTCTCGTATCACCTCAAGCTTGACAAAATAATAAGCGGAGGTGCAAAAACCGACATAACTGATTCGCACGTAAATGAAACGCCACGTCATCTGCGCGTCCAAACAATGAAGTTGTATATGTGAAGTGTCCTTGGAAGCAATGGAATAAGACTAGACTCTCTCTCTCTCTCTCTCTCTCTCTCTCTCTCTCTCTCTCTCTCTCTCTCTCTCTCTCTCTCCTCTCTCTCTGGGAGTTATGACATTTCACGCTTACGTCAAAGATTAAAAATTCATTCAAGAGGAAATAATCTTTAGTTTGAAATATAAATAAGTTCAGTACCGAATATTCGTAAAATTAAACTATTAAGTTATTTACTGCCATTACAAATAAAAATTCAAATTCGATACAAAACACTCCTTCTCAATTCCACCCAGTAAAAATACCAAATTTTTGCTGCGTACAACAAAAGGATAAAAAGAAGACTACGATAAACATCCCAAGCATTCCCAAAGACATTACAAGACATCGGTGGAAGTTACTGATTATCTACTCACTGCAATAAATTCAAGGAACAACCGGATGCCGGTGACTATTAAACGAATCCTACTCTTTCTATTCAGAAAGGGAAAAAATTTTTACACAATAACTATTTACTGAGAGAACACAATTCATGCCTGCGACCCTCCCACTTGAAAAGAACTAAGAAAAATGTGCAGACAATGTCTTTCGTAACCAACAAGGATAAAAAATTTAAATATTTCCCTTTTCACGAACATTAGTTCTGTGAGAGAAGGATATTCAGTTTTAAAATTAATTTTTTTTATTAAATAGTAAGACATGACCGTTGGTGATTTCAAAGTGCCTCGCATTGAGAAAAGCCTACCTTGGGTGATTACAGTGGCTGTAATGAGTACATTTCTTTGTAATCCGAATCAAGAAATTCAGTATAGTACAGTATAGTAAAAAAAAAAAAAAAAGAAATTCAATACAGCAAAGTACAGTAAAAAAATTTCAGTATAGCACAGTATAGTAAAAAAGCCCAAGAAATTCAGTATAGCATAGTATAGTAAAAAAATTCAGTATAGCATAGTATAGTAAAACTTCAGTATAGCATAGTATAGTAAAAAAAAAAAAAAGAAATTCAGTATAGCAGTCCACAGTAAAAAAAAAATTCAGTATAGCATAGTATAGTAAAAAAAAAAAGAAATTCAGTATCACATAGTATAGTAAAAAAAAAAAAAAAAAAATCAGTATAGCATAGTATAGTATATAGCAGCGCACAGTAAAAAAAAAACAAGAAAGTCAGTATAGCATAGTAACGTAAAAAAAACAAGAAATTCAGTATAGCATAGTATAGTAAAAAAAAGAAATTCAGTAAAAAGTAAAAAAAAAAAGAAATTCAGTATAACATAGTAAAGTAAAAAAAAAAATTTCAAAAAAAAAAAAAAAAAAAGAAATTCAGTATAGCATAGCAAAAAAATAAAAAAAAAACATAAAAAACTGTTTTTATTTCAAGCTTCACACTTTTAACCTTCCTGGCAAGTAGTAACCTATTTATTAAAACTGCATTCATGCACAACCGCTCTCGAGCAAGATTCAAGCAAAAGCACGGAGGCCGGGATGAAGGCGGAGGCCAGTCAGCCGCGCCACCTATTAATTTTCTCCTCCTCAAGAATCTCAAATCATGATCCAGTAACCTGCCTCACCGGAGCCGTAAACCTGTCAGCTGTGCAATAGACCTGCTATCTCCTACATCCTTTATAGATCCAATCATCGTCACTAATGTTCCTTTGTATTACAACAGAGCCACATTACTCCCATCCTCTTAAATCCTGAAAAGGGGGGCGCAGGATCCCTCTGCTTAAGCTTTTGTCTCAGAGGCGCTCGCAATCCGCCCGAGGGTGAGTGGACGCCGCCGGCCATTGGTCGGCCCCACGGCAGGGAAGAGCGTGATCTAGTGGAGAGAATTGTGCCGTTTCTATTAATCTCGATATTTACGACAAGGGTATAATATAGTACGTCACGGGGCTGTGGCAGACCAACTTAGGCGTATAATGGAACCCGGTTGGAGGGGGGAGCCAGTGGCCCGTTTTGTATCATCGCGTACGCCAGCGATAACTTGCATCGTAAACCATCTTTATGGCCACCCAAGCTACACATTCCTTTCGCGCTCCGTCCCGAACGATGACAAATTGAGAGAGAGAGAGAGAGAGAGAGAGAGAGAGAGAGAGAGAGAGAGAGAATGGAAAAAAGGGAGGGGGAAAAAAGATAAAAGAAGGAAGGAGGAAGAACGAAAGAAAAATTGCCAGATCCTTCATTCTGCACCTATCAGTTCGATTCTCAATAATGATTGCCAGTGATGTATATATATATCTCTCTCTCCCTCCTCTCAGGAGGATGGCATTCCATCGCCCTCCCCTATGAATGAAGGCCATGTAAATAGCAATCCAATTTATGACGGTAAAGAATGTGTAAGAAACGTTATAAATCAACAGGGAAACGCTAAAAGGCATTGACAATTTCTGCGATGAACTCGCAAGTTTGTTTTTGAAGTCTCGTTAAACTGTCTCCGCTGTGACGGCATTTCAGCCGGGAGTTTTACACAGCCCTTCTCAGACTTTTTTTCTTTTTCCTTTTTTTACTTTTACTTTCACTCCAACCACCGTTCTTTTCGGCTACGTCCTCAAATTGCTGATCCTTGTAGCTGTACTTATGCAGATATACCCATAAATAGAGAAAATATTTTAAATAATTCCATAGGATTGTGCATTAATTAAATTTATTTTTAAAATGAAATGCAACATCAGCTGACCGTCAAATCTGTCTGCATCATTATTTGCAGTAATAACGATTCATTTTGAGTAAAAATCGATAAAATTTGGAAGATATCTGTTCTATAGACATGCACACAGACTTATAAAAAATATATATCAAGTAAAACACAGGATGCCTATAAACCTTACAGAAATTCATGTATAGGTAGATTCTAATAAAACAACTGCATATACTTAGTAATGCATATTCTATATTTACTACCAATTTAAAGAGCACATAAACCTTAATAAAAAAAGGGTTTCACAGTTCATTAAAATCCAATATTAATGTTACCTCTGACAGTTGCATACATCTAAAACAAAACCCATGACAAGCATTCAATTACTCAGTTAAAGTATTGGTAAACTGCTTTAATTAACCAAATAACTGTAGTACTAAAGTCTGCAAATTTCAAAGTTGTAAAGAACATGTTCACGAAACATGTCTCCACCCCCTCCCATCCTCTCCCCCTTCCTCCGCCCCCAAAAACAAACGAAGACCCCGTGCTCGCACAATCAAACGGATTACCCAAACGACGGAGTAATTTATTAACAGGAAGTACGTCGATGATGGAGGTCCTCCTCATTTGCAAATGCAATAACAAAAGGGGAGAAAGAAAAGTTTCCGCCATCGACCGAGAGAGATAACTGTTATAAACTTCAGAAACTTCGTCCCGAAGTTTCAGGGCTGTACGGAAGATGGAATGGTAACAGTTGGCTTTATGGCTCATATATCAGTTCCGTAAAGCAGGAAAATTCAGGAAATTGAGTTGTCCTTTTGGCTTCGGCCTCCGTTTCACAATACAATTTCCTCGGCCGGGACATAAATCTAAAGGAAGGACAAAGATTTACTCAGTGAAAAACAGAGTAATGTTGGACTTACTCTTCAAAGTGTTTTGATAATTTGGTTAATGTTTTTTTTTTATTCTCTTCTAAAAATTTTTTTCTTACAGACTAAGATAAAATGGGAGTGTGGGGCTGGAATTCACGTATTTAAAATGTCTTCCTATTAAATTAAAGAAATAAAAGAAAATCTAAAATTAAAATCACAATATTACATAAATTTCCATATTTTTATAAAAAAAAACTGAAAAGGCATTAATGACAAAAAGTCGAATATTATGGGCCATATATATACATCATTAGTACATCAGGTACATTATATTTAATTAAAACAAATATACTGATATTACAATAATCTGAATTCTCAATGTGGATTAAAACTGACATCATTGCGCATTTGCAGTTCCATTGTTAAGTGGAAACTGAATTCAACCCACCTACATTACCATCATTCTCTCTCTCTCTCTCTCTCTCTCTCTCTCTCTCTCTCTCTCTCTCTCTCTCTCTCTCTCTCTCTCTCTCTCTCTAGATATTTTATTACGACGGGTTGCTTTCCATTTTTACAAATGAATAATCACTCCTTAATTTGATACACGAAGTGATCAAATCAGATTGATCTAATAACCATCTCCTCCTCACAAAGAACAGAAGAACACCAGGCAGCTCTTCCTAATTCTTCATTTCGTCAAATGCTCGGAATTAGATTATGCATAAACCTGTCAAGTTATGAACTTGACCTTAAGATAGTTTACATCATCAAGATTGAACACCATAATACGTAACTGATGGGAAAACAAGTAAATTAAATAATAATAATAATAATAATAATAATAATAATAATAATAATAATAATAATAATAATAATAATAATAATAATAATAATAATAATGGGGAAAATCGACAATGGCGTATGTGTAGATACATTAAAAGAGAACCTACTCGATTCCCTTCCCAATCTGACCTCTTGTTTTTTATGTATGTATGTATATGTATATATATATATATATATATATATATATATATATATATATATATATATATATATATATATATATATATATATATATTTAATAAATATATATTTTTAATATATATCTACACTTACACCATTGTGGTTTTCTTCCCCATTTTAGTGACTCATGCTACTATGAAATTTTTATGAATAATAATAATAATAATAATAATAATAATAATAATAATAATAATAATAATAATAATAATGCAGCTGAATAACCGACCTGGCAACTGAACACCCACCGCCCCACCCCTGCTTGTTATATATACCCTTGTAACCTGCATGCCATTTCATTCACTCTTTGAAAATAAACGCCAGAGCGCGTTTGAAACGCCAGAGGAAATAAACCTAAGAAAACAGAAATCTTTGTATGTCCTTGGGAAACCTGACTTACAAGATACAGGCTGAAGAAAAAAAAGATAATAAGAATAGAGCAGACTGTATAAATTAAATGCCGTGGAAACAGCTAAATTAAAAACAGCAAAATTAAAAACAAGGAAACAACATAACCAGGTCACATATAAATAATTGACATAGTCAGTAGTGTTGTTCCAGGAAATAAAAGAAATACTGTGAATTCTTTCACAAAAAAAAAAAAAAAAAAAAAAAAAAAAAAAACTGACAGAAGCTAAGGAATTTCTGCAGGGACATTCTGTGAATTTCAAAGAAAATATTTTGAAAGAAAATTATGAATACTTTATTATGTTTTATTTATATAGATTATATATATATATATATATATATATATATATATATATATATATTTAACGTATATTTTCCCATTTTTGTATATATATATATATATTTGAAGGACTTTTGATTTGGCTTTATATATAAATTTCATGTGTGTGCACATACGCGTCACTTCAGGTGTTGATCTAACGATTCTCAGCAATATGCAATACTCTTTTTCCAACCGGGCTGCAAGCCACAAGAGTTTACTAACTGCAGTGTTAAAGATTCATTGCTGAGGTCAGCAGACACACTAGAATTTTTGGGGGGGATTCGTTCTTTACACCAAATTATTTCCCTTAACTTAACCCCCATATTTTCAGCATTGTTGGCGTAAACACCTACACTCAAAATACTAAACCTGAAGAAGATATATTTCGATTAAAATTAATGGCAGAAAATGTGGTTCTTACACTGCCACATTGCCTCTTTGATCTAATAACCTCCTACAACATAATTATAAGTATGGGCAAATGTTACTGAATAAGAATTTGCCATAAAAATTTCTTAAGTTTTGGGCAGAAAGCAAAAGTATTTTATATCAAGCATCTACAGAACTGCCAAGTTTCCTGCATGTGCACGCCAGAAGACAAGGGGAATTATTAACAATGCAAGATGTCGTTGCATTTGAGATTTTGACGAAAGTGAAATTCAATATTCGTGATACACACAAACAAAAATATACCTGCAATTTTAAACAAGCTGCCAAGTCAAAGCTATTAAAAATTTATAAGAGGCTCCTAAAAATAAACTTCTGTGCTGTCCTGTCAATCACTTACTTTCCATGTATGCACTGACATCAGAAAGTTACAAGGATATATTACTTCTCGAAGACGGGTTGGTTATAATAAAGCAGAATTTAATTCGCCTATATGGCACACCCTAAGGAGGCCATTTTAAAAGACCTTAATTATTCTAACAAGAAGTGACTTAAAAATTATTCGGAGGCCATTTTAAAAACCTTAGCTAAAAGGAAGTGACTTAAAAATGATTCAAGAACGAAGTTGCCATTGTGATGCTCCACCAACAAGAAATATAACTTCCCCCCAAAATCTTTTACCCACATCCCTCCAGACCTCCTCGAGGTAGGGAGACGAGAGAGGGCAAGAGCAAACATCAGAGGCAAAAAAGGTCCTGCTTCAATGCACTGAAATACAACGAATTTCGTTGGAGATAACGACTTCAATAGAAAAAGTAATCTCTACTTTAAGTCAAGTAGTTGAAAAAATTGGTGTTTCTATTCTAAATAATGAATTTACATAATACAAGGGATAAGAAAAAAACACGAATGAGAAAAATGTTTGCATGTCACTCTTTCCATAATGATTAGTTTACTCAAACATTTCGCAAAACTTTGTTATTCATATACTTATACATTTATATATTCACGAGAACATTTTCAATAATCTCCCAATAACTATTCTCTTCTGGTTCCAAGACCTGACTCATATGACTATACGTATCGGCAAGGAGGATGTCCACTGAGGACTTCAACCTCAAAAGATCTAAGAAACAGCTCGTCTATTTTCTTACTTCCCAGTTTGCAAGAGACATCAACTCCATATTTTTAGTTTTCTTTAAAAGAAAACTATTGTGCAGGCTTTGACTGTCCGTCCGCACTTTATTCTGTCCGCAAATTTTCTGAAAACTTTCTCTCTACGTCCTCAGATCTTAAAAACTGCTGAAGCTAATGGCTGCAAATTGGTATGTTGATCATCAACTACTGAGGCTAGAGGGCTGCAAATTGGTATGTTGATCACCCACCTTCTAGTCATCAAGCATACCAAATTGCAGCCCTCTAGCCTCGGTAGTCTTTATTTTATTTAGGGTTAAAGTTAGCCATAATCGTGCATCTGGCAACGATATAGGACAAGACACCACCGGGCCGTGGTTAAAATTTCATGGGCCGCGGCTCACACAGCATTATACCGAGACCACCGAAAGATAGATCTATGTTCGGTGGCCTTGATTATACGATGTACAGGAATGCACTGATATAGGAATATACTGATTGAGCAAGACATCCGTTTTTATGGTACAATGTTGGGGAGAATATAAAATCTCAACTATGGCTTAAACATTTGTTAAGACCAGGGTTAATCTACACCACCATCCAACAACCCCAAATTCTACTGATTACGGTAAGCGCTTTTTTTTTTTTTTTTTTTCAAGGATACGATAGAAAACAGTCATGACAGTTCGAGTTGCGATCAACTTCAAGCACTCACACATACCCCACACATGTGAAAATGCTCAAATGATTCTGAAATGTTTTCTGGTTTCCAAGGTTTCAAAGTTTCATCTAAAAGTCTAAAGGGCCCTTTCTCAAGCCACCGATGTACACAACGTTCACCTATTTCTGAAAACCTGTTAAAATAATTCCACTCTACAGCCACCATTCACACGTCAAATAAATACAAGTTATTGTTATTCTCACATGTCACATAATCAAGCTGGCTTTTCACTTTTTTCAACTGTAAAGCTCATCCATTGCTCTAGAAACAGGAAACGTTAACTATTCGTCAAGGACCACTCTGTGTTGTCACTGGATCCAACGTAGGTTCATAATTACGGAAGAGGAAAGGCCATTACGGAGATAGATTCAGATTTTATTCTATATTACTGATTCAAAATATTTTATTCTACATAATTTAAAAATATATTCATTTCCAAGCATTTTTTCATCGTACTGCATAAACCATTTATTCCCAAAACACAAGTATTATTTTCGAGATACTTCCATAAGGTGCGTTTGAGTACCGCTAATTTGAAAATACGATTTCGGAGTACTTCAGACAACTTTTGTTTATCCAAATACTGCATTGCATTGAACGTAGAAAATACAGTTATATTAGTTTTTACACTATTGTCGTATCGTTCTTTATATAGTTATTTTTCAAAAGATTGTCATGCCGTACTGACTGACTGATTTGTGACTGCTTGGTCTAATTCTGTTCTCTATCACTGCTGAACTTACATTCTTGCCGTTTTCCAATCACATCCAAAATCGAATTAAATACATACATGTTAATATATGTATTGAATTGAACTGAATACAGAACTTAGGCCAAAGGCCAAGCACTGGGACCAATGAAACGGAAATTGACAATAAAAGGTTTGAAAGGTGTAACAGGAGGATAACCTCGCAGTTGCACTATGAATCAATTGTTAGGACAGGATGGAAAGTAAGGTGGAATAAAGAGAAAATGACAGGAGGTACAGTAAAAGGAACGAAAGGGGTTGCAGCTGTGGGACGAAGGCACGTTGCAAAGACCCTCAACTAATGCCTACAGTGCCCTGCACGAGGTGCACTGACGGCACTAACCCCCTACGGGGAAAATATATGTATTTCACATTATCCAGCGTGACGAGAATAAAAATCTCGATTATTGCCTCCGCAACAGAAAACTAACGTTCACATAATTCTTAACTTGAAATAAAAGTAATTTAGATTCTTTTTCAATAAACGATTAAGCTTCAAGTAATAATAACCGGATCACTGTAAAAACATATTCATCTTGAAATAAATTCATTTCCACGACTGAGAGCTGATCACATCTCCAACCAACAACCTGACTCAACCAGTAATGTGGACTTTGGAAATTGGCTTCTTTGTTAGCAAACCAAAAGCATTTATGAATAAATGTTGTGATCAGCATCGGTGACCCAAATGGGATTTTACATCTGATTTGCTAATGTTTTTGCTAATGTTTTTGTAGCACTAACTTCAAAAGGTCTGCCACCATTTTACAAAATATACGTCAAAAACATTTACTGTTGTGTTGTTCGACTTTCAAAAGTGAATTGTGGTGTGTACTGGCTTCATTCATTGCTAATCCTTTTGATTTTATAAATTATATGTGTATTTTGAATTTAATGATCCCAAAGAGATAACATTAAACATTGTGCCACTGTGTACAATTTCCAAGAATCTTACCCTCTCCGAAAAGATGCAAATTTCTATACAAAATGCAAAGAAACCATCGTATTTCTATGAAATGAAGTATCCAATGATTGAAAAATGAAAAATGAAAAAACCAAGTAAAACTGGTAAGAGAAGAAAAATATATATATGAGGCTAATATATACTCAGAGAATACAGAAAATATATAGATAGTGCGAGACAACGAAAAAGAAAGAAAAGAAAAGGCCACAGAATTGGACAGCACCAGGACTAATGATTATCTAACGAATATAAAAGGTGAATAAGCAGAGCTAATGCAGTCCCCTTCAAGTAGTGGAGAGACCATCTCCTCTAGCTCAACGGATCAGTGGCCAAAACTGTACCTATAAACAAAAGTAAATTGTCATTGGGAAACGTAAATCACCTCGCTTTATGACGTCAACCCTACGGTGTGGACCTAAATATTAATGGATTTATTGGTATTGAATACTAAATATTTTAAAGGGCACAGTTCTTTAGTTTGAGTTTGAGAAACAAAAGCATGGAAAAAGATGAATGGAGGAAAATGCATGTGAACGCACTTGCAAGCTATTTTACACAAACACACATACATAAATATGCACATGTATGCATACACACACACACACATATATATATATATATATATATATATATATATATATATATATATATATATATATATAGAGAGAGAGAGAGAGAGAGAGAGAGAGAGAGAGAGAGAGAGAGAGAGAGAGAGAGAGAAATCCATCTGAGATACCCAACTGCATAAGCTGCTGTTAAAATATTCCCAAATAAAAGAAGGTAATTACGGAAATAATTCTAATTGCATTCCCAAGCGGGTCTCCGTTATGATATCATTGTTAGTAAAATATCGGTTCCTCGCAAACAAATCTGATCACAAAGCGATTTAAAGAGCAGGAGTAGTAAGTTATGGGGAAAGCTCCCAGCCTTTCATAAAAAAACAAAAGAACGAAAATATACCCACAAAATATATAGTTTAAAGTTAGGCATCGTAACATCAATAATTACACTATTAGAACAACGTTTCCTATGTTAATAAGGCTATGCATACGTCTGAAACTGTACATAATTCATATCCGTATACCTATTGTTTTTTTTTTTTTAGGCATCCTTAAAAAAAGTTTAAAAATCTCGATAAGTACAAAATAATTTGGATGAAGAATTTAGAATCAGACTTGATCAGTTCCTTCTAAAGCCTGCTTGTGAAACTAAATAATTCATATCCAATTATCTACTGTTTTAATATCCTTAAAAAAGTTACAAAACCTCGATAAGTACAAAATAATTTTGATGAAGAATGCAGAATCAGACTTGATCAGTTCCTTCTAAAGCGTACTTCAGAAACTGTACATAATTCATATCCAATTATCTCTTGTTTTAAAATACTTAAAAAAGTTACAAAACCTCGATGGTATAAAACAATTTTGATAAAGAATGTCGAATTAGAATTCATCAGTTCCTTCTAAAGTGTACTTCTGAAACTGTACATAATTTATATCCAATTATCGCCTGGTTTAATATTCATTAAAAAAAAAGTTACAAAATCTCGGTAAGTATAAAACAGTTTCGATGAAGAATGTAGAATCAGACTTGATCAGTTCCTACTAATGCATACTTCTGAAACTGTACATAATCCATATACAATTATTTCCTGTTTTAATATTCTTTTAAAAAAAAGTTACAAAATCTCGATAAGTACAAAATAATTTTGATGAAGAATATAGAATCAGACTTGACCAGTTCCTATTAAATGCATCCTTCTGAAACTGTACATAATTCATACACAATTATCCCCTGTTTTAACATCGTTACAAAAAGTTACAAAACCTCGATAAGTACAAAACAATTCTGATGAATAACGTCGAATTAGAATTCACCAGTTCCTTCGCCTTTCCAGGAAAAGCTGATGAGGCAACAACATTCACCGGAATCTTTACCCAAACAGGTCCCAAGAAACTTCCCAATAACAAACGAGCCCAGGTTAGCCGTAACCTATCTCGCATGGCTCTCCCCTCTTCCCAGCAGTTAACTTTCTTCTACTTTAGCCCTCATCACAAGGGAGACGCGAGGGGAAAAGTTATTTTTGGCGACTCAGCTTTATATTCAAATTCTATTCAGGAGGAGAAAATAACAAGTGAGCAATGGGAAACAATACACGCCACCCGAAAAACTAAATAAGTTCAGACGGACCTGATGCCGGTGAACGTATATACGGCTTTAAATAATTTTGTGGAGTTTCATATGGTCTGGGAATGGCGATATAATATCTTTATTCATTTAATCTACGTTGTTATATGTTGCAATGGATATATAAATCGTCATATAAAAATAAAAAACAAATACGGTACAATTAATAAAATATAGTTCACATGCGTAATAATTCTGGAATCGTAGATTATCTCTGCAAAAACGCCTATCTCTAGTTCAATGCCGATAAAAGTAGATCCCACACAACCTCTTCATTGCTGGGCTGGTTATTTGCTTTTCCATAAGCATATAAACTTTTCATTTACATATATATAGACAAAATATAAATGGCCAAATAATCTAATTTCTCAAAACCAAAATGGTCAAAGCAATCTAATTTCTCATGGCTTTCAAGAACTGCTTTGAAAAGGACCCAACTGTATCTACAGATTTCTATTCTTGTGACGAAATCTTGGTCTATGAAAGGTCACTGTTCAAAGAACTTAGACAAACTGGAGATCACGCAGTTAACATGTCCACAAGCGGAGGAAGAATGTTATATTCAAATGATGACATTTAATGATCTCTGGGCATCATTTCTGATTAAAAAACTGATTAATGCCAAGAGGCTAAAGAAGTGAGGGGGTATTGTGGTACAGACACTGCAAAACGTTGCGAGCATTTCTTAAATGGCTTCGAACAGAAACGGCTACAGTCAGTGCTCTCACAGAATACTGAGTGCGAGCCAAGATAGGAAGTAAAATTTGGGCTATTAATGAGATAAATGGCTTGACTGAACCTACGACAACAGACCAGAGCAATGCTATGCGTGACGACCAGGGGAAAAGAGACAGGGAACCTGCGACACAACTTGCGAAGGACAGCTCAGTTATCAATATTTCAATCGTTGGGGCACTACTGATTCAAGTAATATTATTGATTGACTGAGAGAGAGAGAGAGAGAGAGAGAGAGAGAGAGAGAGAGAGAGAGAGAGAGAGAGAGAGAGAGAGAGTTTCAATCGTTAGGGACCACTGATCAAAGGAATATTACTGAGAGAGAGACCAAGGAGAGAGAGAGAGTTTCAATTGTTGGGACACCACTGATCCAAGGAAACTGAGAGAGAGAGAGAGAGAGAGAGAGAGAGAGAGAATCGTTGGGACGCCACTGAGGAGAGAGAGAGAGTTTCAATTGTTGGGACACCACTGATCCAAGGAATATTGAGAGAGAGAGAGAGAGAGAGAGAGAGAGAGAGAGAGAGAGAGAGAGAGTCACGTAACCAACAAACAAGGAATCTTGGTATAGTTAAGAATGCTAGGTAATATCCATGGATAATGATTACGGATTAGGATAAGGGTTGGATAGAAATTTAAGGTAAGTTTGAATCTCATCCCTCTAATCTCAGAATATTTTGATCAAGTCAGAATAACGATGACTGTATGAAAATGTTTGTAAATAATTAAGTGACTGTCTTTCTTTTAACTTTTCTTTATATCAACATGGTCGCTGACATTTCAAGTCAGGAAAATTGAATATCCCTTGTACAAAGATATTGTCAAATAATTTCTTCACTCTTTTTATTTTCATAGGTACGTCGACGGACATGGGAGGGAATAAATTATATTTTTAAATCTGGGGAGAAATGAATTAAATACGAATAATATAAACAGCGGAAAGGGGAAAGCCTAATTTCAAATGGCATTAGCTGAACTTAATTACTATGTCGAAACCAAGAACATCTTGCCAAACCCAACAACTGATTGTTGAGGTTTCATTTAATCACCCTTTCTCTCTCTCTCTCTCTCTCTCTCTCTCTCTCTCTCTCTCTCTCTCTCTCTCTCTGACTTTTTTTTGAATGTTTGTTCTGGACTCCAGTATTTTTATTTAGGCAACTGAGATTTCTTATGCAGAAAAATCTCATTTTCAATTCGATCTTAGGTGTTGTATAACGATGGGAAGACGAGGTTCCCCTTTACAATAGTAGAGAAAAAAATTTCAGCTATAAAAAGTGAAGACAAGAATATTATGTTGTTCGCATACGAGGAAAAAGCAAATGTCCTCATAACTACAAGTTAAAAGGGAATTGAATCCGGCCGGATATACTGAGTCTAATTGACAGCAATTTGACATGAAGACACCGTCACAACACAAATGGCGTACGATTTTCCTTCTTCCCGACAAAGGTAGAATCTTCCATCTTTCCAAACTCACCCTTACATATAATAGAAAAGTTATAAAATTTTCCTTTTCTCCTCTTGCTTTGCCTAAGTTCTCTGTCCATTTTCAGATCAGTTCTCACAATGGTACCATCTATATTCGTTTCAATGTTTTCCAAGGAATGCGTCTCATCTTACAGAGTGCAATTAGCGCCTGCCTCTCTTTTAAGCAACACTTCAAAGTGCACAGAAAATTTTGATTTTGAGTTTCATCTCGTCTTTAATGCTAAGAAAAATAATCCAGAAAAGTTAGCGTACGTAATTAACGGAGATGAATGTTGGAAAAAAATGATTCAGTCTAAAACACGACATACATTTCACAGGAAATTTCACACGCAGGAAAACAAGTGGGTGACTTTTCGCACCGCCCATTTCAATAACAAATCCAGTCTAAGAAATCGTTATTCCAAAAGACTATATTTCTTATATCTATAGATTATTAAATTCTAAAAGATAAATACGCATACTTGAAATGGTTAACAAGTTAACTTAATATTTACATCCTTGATAAAGAACCCTCTGATGTCCATAATGTTAAAAAAAAAAAAACTGAAAATCAATGTTATTTTTCATATACTCATACAACGATATATATCAAATTATTCACATTGAGCAACTCTGTTAGTTTACTTGGCTACTTATCAAATAAAAAACTCGATTTTCGAAAGAAACTTAATGCAGACTAATTCATAATGAAATAGAAAACTGATCAAACCGGTATACGAACTCCAGCAGTCAACATATTTGTCTGTTCATGAAAGACGCATCTAGAACAAGAACCTGGAGCAACAAATTACTCGAACAAAGAGAGAGAGAGAGAGAGAGAGAGAGAGAGAGAGAGAGAGAGAGAGAGAGAGAGAGAGAGAGAATTTAATAATGCAAAGTCCCAGACAAAGGTCGATGATACGGCGAGGGGATGGAAAGCGAAGTTGGTAAATGTAAATGCATAGCGATATCATAGTGAAAATATGTTCCTAAATCCTCGAAATTATTACGCGGCTGCCAAACATACGACTTTCTTTTCCTCAATTCTCTTATCTAACAATAATTAATAATTCGATCAATGAAAACGAAGGAAACTGACTTAAAATCAACGTTTTTAAAGTACCAGCGCCCTAGAGTAATCTGACATTTAATCTAATTCACTCGATGAAGTAAGGGGACCCCTGTATTCAAGAGTGGGACAAAACCCTAACTGCCAACGATAATTCACTTCTGCAGCAGTCCAAGTAATTCTCAACAGTTCGTGTGATTCTCGAGTCATTCCAGGGAAATTTTCGTGCAAGAGGTCAAAGGTTCTGCTTGGATGGAACCCGAGTTCTAGCCAAAGGGCTCCAACGCTGCATCCCAGAATCTCAGGCTTTTCTTACACTCTGCTCAAGTCCAGCTTTCTTGTCTCCTCAGATATAACCAGTCAGCTGTAAGTTTACCAAGAGAGATTAGCGTGTCTTCCTTGTGGACTATTTCAATGTTGTTCTACTGTGACCACCAATTAAAAGCTCTTGTTGAACTCCTTCCTACGAATTTCCTTCATAAACCACGAAAATGAAAACAAAACTTTCTCATTTTTGGTGGGTAATCTCTTCCAGCAGGTATGAAAGGGAGCTCTATAGAGAGCTTCAGATATTACCAGGTTAGATCATTTTCAGAGTAGCTTTTTTTAAACTATTTACTTTGCCCTAACCTTGAATATTTTTCTTCTATTATTTCCTCTTTTCACCGTCTGCCTTTCCTAATCTACAGGGATGCTTTTGTAGACATACGTACACTAAAGGAACAAAATGTCCATATTTCGGGTATTCTCTTCTTTCTTTAACTTCTGTTGGAATTTTCCCCTTCGTTTCTACCCAGCATAGTCAATTAACCACAAAATGCATAATTACTTGCTAAGGTCCATACTCTCAGAAGGTTTTTTTGCCCCGTGGCATCGATCTCAGGTTTCACTGGTGAGGCGAAGTTGCGAATATATATACTGTACATATATATATATATACAGGTATATATATATATATATATATATATATATATATATATATATATATATATATATATATATATATATATATATATATATATATATATATATAAATTTGAAAATTGGTAATGGTGATAGGAATGGTGAGCAGTACATGTAATGTGGAAATATTTTGAATAAACTTAAACTCGAGGCAACTATTTACTTATTTCTAGCAACAGTCAAATAAAATAAGGTACTCTACAATACAACAGAAGTGAAAGAATATGAAATCAAAACGAAGAAGAGTTAAAAGACCGAAAAGCGGTAACAATGATAAGAGACCAAAGAGACGTTGCTCACCATCTGCACGGAAATAACAACTCGAAAAGAAAAGGAATTAGAAAAACGAAAAGATAAAATGCAAGATAATCAATTCGTTTATATAAAAAAGAATCGGATGGACGAAAAGTATAGAGAATAGAGATAAACAGATATCGGAATGAGCAACAACCAAACTAAAATTTTGTTCCTGAGAATTTTTAATAATACGAGTTATATGCTCCGTGATGCTTTGCGAAGGGAAGTTACAACTAAGATTATGAGCTGCATATGCCAACATGTACACTGAGAACACATGCACATATCTGCTCGGACATGTGCTAAAGCGAACGAGGAGATGGAGGATAAAACAGGAAGTGAATGAAGCAGGAGGGGAGTAAAAGTGGGCGACGCAGATTCGGGCGAGGATAATTGTGTTTGTCATCTCTATAAGTAAGTTTGTGAGAAAGCTGCAGCCTCCCCCCAATTCCATCCCCAACCCGGGTCAACCGGGCCCCCAAGGCCACTACGCTTACACACCTACAGCTAGCTTAGGGGCGTTGCCCCACCCTTGGCCGAGGCGTTAGTTCCAAAAAGGGAAAAAGAAAGAGGATAGACCCATAAATACATCAGTGCTTTTCAGATAAAAAAAAATTTTTTAATCAGTGTCGCAAAAAGTACCTGTCCATTCCGTTTGCAAATGGCTGTAATGGTTCCAAAAAACTGCATTTTAATAACTTGGCCTCGATGAGCTCCAAATGACTAATTTTTCTTTTTTCTTAAAGAAGATAGGAGAGTAAATTTACATTTTAAGCATACAGAATATACATTACGAACACTCAACTAAACACATTTCCAGAGCAAATAAAACAGTACTAACTTTGAAGTAAAAATGATAAAAGTTTTCATCGTATGTCAATTCTCCAGGCTCTTTTTTCTTCACGACACAAAGCCTAATGATTCTGAGATGATCCTCGATCTTTCGCTAACAGAGGCGTCTCAGGGATTAAATATTTTTAGAAGCTCATCTTTTATCTTCCCTTTTTCTTCGAGAAAAGACCTGTTAATTTCCCATCATACGGGAAGCAATGTAAAAGGTTAGAAGTACCCATTCTGTGTCATTATCGTAATTGCCCATCTTACTATCTTCGCTACACACCCACTGTCCAGTTCTTCACTGACAATATTATGTTTTCCAAACCACTTCTAAAAGGCTATCCTGCAACTCCAGCATACATCAACCATATCATGGCGTGTTGGTCCAATATTTTACATGTTGTGTTACTTTACTGCTTTTCGTAAATTCTCATATTTTATGGCAAGAAGATCTTGTCTCTGTAATGAGTTTTGGTTAAAATTCCATGTAACAATTCTAATGCTACCTCACTTGATAAATTTGACTTCCAGAAAGTATGGAATACCTCTCTAGTTTCTAACTTTGCATAGGTCCCTCCGCCATCTATTAGTATTATTTCATTGGCCAATGATATCTAATACCTTTCATTGAAACATTACTGATGTAAAACCTCACAGCGTTTCGTTAATTTCATGTAATACATTTTTTTACATGAATCTTTCACCAGCCGCCACAACTTCTCATTATCCTCAAACCAACCGCCATTTATTAAAGTGTTTAATTTCTTTTAAGGCTGCGAAGAACGGCATAAGAAAAATGGCTTAAGTCTATTTTGGCCAACAACCAGTAGAGATCTTTTTATTATACAGTAATATAAAGTACTGTAGGGTACCATGCAACCTTTGCTATATATGTAAAAACTATTTAGAATAGGGTTATGTGAACGCCCACCAAAAAAAAAAATGCCAATTCATACGTTACGCCATTGCTGGTTGGGAATAGGAGACAACACTTAAAGTTCCTAAGGTAATAACGATATCAAGAAAAAGAAAACTCCAAGTAATAAAATCAATTCTTTCAGCCATACCAAAAAAGGTAAAAAAGGGAACATAATGTTATGACACAAATGTTATGATTTCAAAAACAGACATACTTTGTAAATGCCTAGCATCTCAATGTAGGTTGGACTTAATTCTCTACTAAGCCGTAGTTCTACCCTCGAGCAAAATGTCATGTACGGTATTTGAAAATTATGAACAAGCCTATTACATATTTTGACATTATTGGCGATACACTGGTTACCACATAGTTGTAAGCAAAAGGATGTGGACAGCAATATGGTATTGCCACATGATTTCATGGTTGCTATGATAGCAATGCAATTCTGTGTATTAGAATCGTCCAAACTTTGATACCTTTATTATCTTTGGTTTCATTTCATATTTTACTCTAATGCTTTAATATTAAAATCAAATCTCCCCCTTTATGGCTAAAATATCTGGAATCTAATTTCATTGCCACATTCACAATATATGGATAAATGTATTATTGTCAGATTTGGATATCAAGATTTTAAGTGGTAAACGTATACTGATGGGACTGTTCAGACCCTAAGATTGGCAATCACTTTAAGCCCATTATATCAAATGATGTCATCATCCAGACGTACATAGCAAGATGATGGTAAAACTATGTACCCTCTTGAGACAATGACACCTGACAAGGTGACACAATGCCATTAACTACTTCAAAGAACAGGTTCATAGATCGTATGCTGAAAATCTGAGCCTCCCTGAACATTTTCTTCGGGAAATACTCTTCTTCAGTGCAAAGAAAGCATCCCTTATCTCACAAAAAGGAGCTCTTCCACACAGATTGATGGCATAGATGTAATGGATTTGAAAACATTCTCTTGAAGCCAATCCAAATTTAACATAAATGACATGTACATTAGCGATATATTCATCAGTATCAGGAAAGATAAAGAACTGGACATTATGCCATCTCCCGGAGAAAGCTCTTGTCTTGGTTTCACGATGAAGATCAGTGCTGAATAGCTTTCCTTTCTTATTCATAAAGAATAAAGTTAATTCCTAACTTTGGTATACTGCAAACCCACAAATGTCTGACGGGGCCCTTGGGTGTATTTGAACAACGCGCTTACCCACTGCAGTAGCTCTGCGTCTGCTAACAGAAAGCTCAACTGTGTACAGTAACTCGTTAACCGATAATGAACATAAAGAAGGTAACAAAAATTACATCCTAAGAAAACTGGAATAATTCACACACACACACACACACACACACTAAAGGCTATAATGAGAGTCAATGAAAAGCAGTTACAATCTATTTCGGAATTCCAAACGGCACGACCTTTAAGGATGAAATGACGACCTTAAAATGAGGTTTCATCCGGAATCTTAATCTGCACAAACCTGATGCATCATTGGAAGTGACGGATAATGGGTCCATTAGATAAAAGGAACAGATATGTAACATCCAATAAACATGAAACTTTAGATATAAACTGAACACCCATGGAAAAATACTGTATTGTTCACATTTCTACAGCTCTATGAAGGCTTGTACAGCCCTATGAAGGCTTGTACAGCTCTATGAAGGGTTGTACAATACCATGAAACCAAGGCGCCACTTTCCAACATTTATGCAGACCCACAAATCTGTATAAATTTATATTTATTTATTTACTTATTATTATTTATTTATTTTTATTTGTTTTTTTTATTTATATTTTACTTATTTATTTTATTTATTTATTTATTCAATTTTATTTATTTTTTATATAAAAAAACTTGAATTAAGTGACCAAAATCATCAGTAGTGAGCACAGATTAACTTGCAGAATCCATGAACTAACCAATACGCCATACAAGTGAGAACAGAGAGAGAGAGAGAGAGAGAGAGAGAGAGAGAGAGAGAGAGAGAGAGAGAGAGAGAGAGAGAGAGTAGAATTGTCATAATATCTACGAGGTTGTAGAGATATTGGTAGATTTGAGTGGCTTCCATGCTAAAGTGTTCCTTGTACCTAAAAATGGAATGCGTATTGGACAATATAACAAGTCGACTAAAAATAATTCATGCCAAGATAGGTTATACAGAGATACGCATCCAATATACAGTATACATATATTGTATCTGTGAAAACACGCATGTATTTATGTATACATTAATGTAGGTGCATATTTCCATTAATGCTTTTTGTAAAAATATTCTTAAAAAAATACCAAATCCCTTTATTGCAAGCCGGGACTCTCATCTCACAAGTTATAAAATCAAAAGCTTTATGAAGCCTGCAACAATAAGTATAACAATATCTCAATTGTCCATTGGCGGTCTCTTGTCACATAACATCACATCACAGTTAAAGATCTGTCCTGACGGTCGTATTTAACTTCCCGACGTTTTTAAAAGTTTCTTTCCCAGCGTATGTGACTCTTTCCGAGGTAAAAGTAAAAAGAAAAGAAAATAGTGTAAAATAAGATAAGACGAGAGAGAGAGAGAGAGAGAGAGAGAGAGAGAGAGAGAGAGAGAGAGAGAGAGAGAGAGAGAGAGAGAGAGAGATTTACGGATATCCCTTAAAAAATACATAACCCTAGTCAGTAGGTAAGATCCATTAGAGTAATGAAGAAGCCGAACCCATGTTCTATTCTGTACCGAAGGCAAATGCTGCAAGAAAATTGGTATTTGTGCTCAGAATGAAGGGAATAAATGGTGAGAAAATGGGAGATGAAAAAGATGGAGATTATCACGGATATATTCCGATACGAGCCAGCTTATGTGAACGGGTATTACACAAGTACATGGGAGTTACGTACAAGCACATGGGAGTTATGTACAAGTACAAGGAAAATTTCATGTACACCTTGTCTTGGATATTTCCATGGCGAGGAATTAAAATGTAATTCATTACTGACTAAAAAATCTACGGAATTACGAAAC
>NC_089790.1:8625000-8642500 GCF_040412425.1 Macrobrachium rosenbergii | reverse complement strand
TCTCGGTACAATGCTGTATGAGCCGCGGACCATGAAACTTTAACCAAGAGGCGGTGGTGGCCTGGTCTATATCGTTGCCAGATGCACGATTGTGGCTAACTTTAACCTTAATGAAATAAAAACTACAGAGGCTAGAGGGCTGCAATTTGTTATGTTTGATGATTGGAGGGTGGATGATCAACATACCAATTTACAGCCCTCTAACCTCAGTAGTTTTCAAGATCTGAGGGCGGACAGAAAAAAGTGCGGACGGACAGACAAAGCCGCCACAAAGGTTTTCTTTTCAGAAAACTAAAACGGTAACTCTCCTTGCTTACTTATTTACAAACTCTAGACATCAAAACCTACACCAATCCAGAAACTCATAGAAAGTAATATATGGAAGAAAAATCATCTCTTGCTTCCTCTCTCCTCACAAACCTCTTCGGTACGTCCTTTGAAATGTCACAATGCGTCAAAATCCCGAACAGACCCTTCCTCAGCTTAACAATGAAACAAAAGGCATTAAACGTGGAAGACTTTCCATCTACCCAACCTGAGTGGCAGCTGAGACGCAGAAAGGTTTCAATAAGCTAATTATAATTGGAGGATGGTGACATCTTGCCTCTTCAAAATGTCGTTACAAGGTCACTGATGAGAATGGGATAAGGGCCTTATCCGTAGGATGCTCACTTTTTCCTGGACAAGATTTCCAGTGAGAGTCAACTTTCTCCAGGTACTTTTATGAACTGGTGATAAAAGGAGTAAGAAATATAGTTAATACAAGCAAATAATGGCTCTCAGATTGATATATAGATAGTACGCTATAAACTTTCACAGTAAATTATCATCCCTATCAGCTTAAATTGATTCCTCTGTATGGAGTTGATTTACGGTTGCTGCTTGTAAATTAAAGAAAAAAAAAGAAAATATAATCTTAAAACGAATTATCTACGCAATATATGTAGAGCAAGACGGAATGAAAAGCAAGAAACGTAGAGGTTTAGCAATGATGGAAAAGTACATCAGTGTGTATTAAGCTTTCATAACCAATTCTGTCTGCTTGAAAGATAAGTGGCTAAAAAAGTGCATGATCTGGCCATGTCAGCAGGAAAGACGAAACAGAAACCCAGAAAATGATGAGTTAGAAGTGTTGCAATGTCCAAAATGCAGCGTAGAAGTGCGTGCAAGCAAGACAAGAGACGTTTGCTGCAGCATGCAAAAATGGACACGACGTACTGCTGATGAGGCTTTTGTAGAAGTTGTACGATGCTGCCCTGAGGATATAAGATTTGCAAAGAAATCTCTTCCTTGAATTAGGATTTAAAAGATAACACTGTAAAAGACTTCTGACCAGACTCCTGACTAGATGCATATTTATCATAAAAATCATTTTGGCTGGTGTCTGGTATCCTGGTACAAAAATATACATGAACACATCATTCTCCAGTTTCTGCTTATGCCCGACATTGCAAATCAAGCGTAACCTAGACAGGTGACGCTGAACAGTCATTCATTATTCCAAAGTCTCTTGATGTGACGGCATAGCTTAACCCTGAAATAATGGGGCTGCATATAAAAAAAAAAAATAGCTATACTTGCGGATTAAAACTCAATTCTTTCGTAATAAAAAACTTAATTCCTCAAAGGAAATTCGAAGTCAAAAGAAAATAATGGTACTTTACAAAGAAAAGTTTTAAGACAATAAAAATGTCATAGACTATAAGAAGTAAAACATGAATATTAATAACGATAATAACTGTGCGGTTTTAGGAATTCTACTGACATACTTGTCATGTCAAAAGTGCTTTCAATATTTATCTTAAGAGTGACTGAGGGAGGGATTGGAAGAAAACAGTAACTATGGTCTATGGGTTCTGACCCTCCAAATGGTAAAGGTAGTTGTATCTCAAGAAGAAAAAAAGGAAAAGTAGATACAGAAGCTTGGAGAATAATAAGAGAACAACGAAAGTATGCCATGTCTGATAGGAGTTGCTTGATTTGACTGTAAATATCTGTAAAACACAATACAGGCGTTGCTTGATTTGACTGTAAATATCTGTAATAAGCAATACAGGCGTTGCTTGATTTGACTGTAAATATCTGTAAAAAATACAGGCACTGCTTGATTTGACTGTAAATATCTGTAAAACAATACAGGCGTTGCTTGATTTGACTATAAATATCTGTAAAAAAAACAGGAGTTGCTTAATTTGACTGTAAATATCTGTAAAAAAAATACAGGCGTTGCTGGATTTGTCTGTAAATATCTGTACAAAACAATACAGGCGTTGCTTGATTTGACTGTAAATACATGTAAAAATCAATACAGGCGTTGCTTGATTTGACTGTAAACATCTGTAAAAAAACAATACATTTGACTAAATATCCGTAGAAAACAATACAGGCGTTGCCTGATTTGACTGTAAATGTATGTGATAAACAATGCAGACAGTTTTGTCTAAAAATGGTATGTAAAAATACTAAGGTTAATTTATTTACAAAACATATGCTAATAAAAGTCGTTTAGAAAAAGACAAAGTATATTTACATACGTATTCTTATAAACAATCAGAAATAACAAACACCTAATCAAGAACAGAAAGAGGAACAGTAGACACAGAACCTTGGAGAATAACAACCGAACAAGGAGGATGGATAAACGTCAGTGAGCAAGCAACGAAAGAGACAGACTGATCAGATAAGAGACTGGAGGTCAGCCGAGACAGAGAGCAGTCAAGCCCTAAAAAAGGGGAATTTAGCTAACACAGACACGGGTCGACCTTCGCAAAAGCCATAGAAATGACAGGAGAAACAACATTGCGAATGCAGAAGTTCTTAGGATGATTACATCACAAGACTAAGATGCGGTACTAGATTACTTGCAGATCTTGCAACACAAATTGATACCGGACTATTGAAGTTGTAAGAATTGTGGAAAATAAATTTTCCACATGTATGCTAAGAGGCATCGCCAACAGCACAAAACAGAACGAGAAATGATTAAGAAAATAGTTTGTGAGTGTCTGAAGCAAATGGTTTCAACAATTTGTTAATGCCACATGGTAGAATAACATAAGTTTTTATTACAAAGAAATGAATGTTATTTGTAGATAAAATAGACTTCCTCCGAAAAAAAAAAACTGAGCTGTGAGGTATCAGTGAACTATAATAATGAAGTGAATCAGTGGTTGGTAAGAATTCAACTGAATCTTAACGGCGACCTAAAAATATCAAGCCTTCCGATATAAAAAGAAATATAGGATGGTAATACGTTGTTATATTCTTGTTTATTAACAAAATCTTTACTTGGTTTTTAATATCAATATGCAAAATCATACACGCTTCAACGACGGCAAAATAGCCAAGGTATCGTGACGAATTATGTAATAAAAAAATGAGGTTCGGGATATCATTATATCCTATGTGGGAATTCTGGGATGATATTCCAAGATGGTGAATTCATGACAATATCTGTATGAAGGAAGTGACATACAAGTCATATACAATGGCAAAACAATTAAGTAGTCATCCAGAATATGCACTGCCCGGCGTAAATATTTAGAGACTTCTAAAGCTTTCAAAACGAATATTGGGAGTAGGGGAGGGGGATTAGGTCTGACAAAGCACGTCTTCATTTCCGTAGTTACCTAATGTTGGACTTTAAAAAAAAAGAATTAAATAACAATACAGCGGAAGAGAACGATAATCTTCACGGTTCTCCTGCTCAACTGCATTCGTTTTATAATTATCCGTTATTATGCCAATGCATTACAATATATATATATATATATATATATATATATATATATGTATATATATATATATATATGTATATATATATATATATATATATATATATATATATATATATATATATATATATATATATATATATTGGCTATAAAATAGTTCCTGTTAAAACAGAATTCCACCTAATAAAGGTGGCCCAATAAAATACCAAAAGGGTAGATTTTACAGCGTTATATCTCAGAGTCAACTGACAGTTGAGTGAGACAGTTGTTTCAAAATATAACACACACACACACACACACACACACATATATATAAATATATATATACATATGTATATATATATATATACAGTATATTGATATATATATATATATATTCATATCCTGCAGTCTATATATATTATATTGATGACTTCACTCCTGCAGTCTGATACAATTTCTTTGATACTACTTTATCATCAATAGAAAAGACTCGTATATAAAACCGCTCACAAACATCTATATATATATATTTTTTATTGTTTTGTTCTGCACGCATACGAAAAGGATTAAGGAAAAAAGCTGACTGTTAGCACAACAATTGTTTCAGTACTTACAATATGACATCAGTATTATCCTACATTTCTTTGCACCTTTTGTTCCCATTATTACCGTCCATCACTGACACTGTGTTTATTCAGAGAGATAAGTTTTAATAGAATATTTGTAGCTAATCTCAAAAAAAAAGTTTTTTTTCCCTCAAGCACTTGATGTGGAACACATCACAATGGCAGTCGATAACCTAGCATGCACTATTTACAAGCAATTATTTTATCCTCCCAAATAAACCTTGTATTCTTTTATTCTCTCTCTCTCTCTCTCTCTCTCTCTCTCTCTCTCTCTCTCTCTCTCTCTCTCTCTCTCTCTCTCTCTCTCTCGTGCAGTTCTCCAGCATTTCCCATTCCTACTTAGCAATTACCATTATCGCGAATATGTGTCCTCCCTCCCCAGAAGGTATGTCCTACAGGACAGGTTTACATTTTTTCGTTTGTTGTCCCCATTCACAACGTCCCCGCCGGCCAGTTAAGAGACTTAGTTCCCAACTTTAGTGGCGTTACGCCCCACGTCCCAAAATAGTCGTGAGGGCTTTGGAGGGCGCTCCTTAAGCGGGTGTCATTTGACACCCAGCTAGGACCAGCTGAACTCGTTTTATGACACTCTTGTCAGTGCTCAGAATCCATGGCCTGTCTTTTGCCTTTCTCCAAAGGGGCCGCTGTTATGGCAGTTACTGAGGCGTTCGGGGGCAAAGTTATCATACCTGTATGTGGGGTCATCTGGAATATGAAGTGTTTTTTAATATAAATATAAAAATATATTAAAATAATGTATTATGATGGATTCTGCATTATATTTCAGACGTAAAATACAGAAAGAGAAATGCGAGTGTGCAGTGCTTTTGTATAATAAGTAAATTTTAAAACAATAAAAAACGAGTAAAAAATGCGCCGAAGTTTCTTCGGCGCAATCGAGTTTTCTGTACAGTCCCGGCCCATGAAACTTAGTCAAGGTCCAGTGGTGGCCTATGTTGTTATTACCTATGACGGTGCCAGAGGTACGATTATAGCTAACTTTAACCTTGAATAAAATAAAAACTACCGAGGCTAGAGGGCTGCAATTTGGTATGTTTGATGACTGGAGGGTGGATGATCAACATACCAACCTGCAGCCCTCTGGCCTCAGTAGTTTTTAAGATCTGACGGCGGACAGAAAAAGTGCGGACGGAGAGACAGAGCCGTCACAATAGTTTTCTTTTACGGAAAAATAAAAATGGAAAATCAAGAGGAAAAAGAGACGGCCGAAGCCACATTCATCATTTAATTCTTGAGTGAAGGATGAAGCCCCTTTGCAGAGAACTTCTACAAAATTAAGTTATTCATATACTACACACATGGGTCTCCGGCATCGCATAAAATACCCATGAGCACACTGCGATATTCACACCTGTCTCTGACGCAATCTCTCGCTTTCAGATTATATAGGCCGTTTTGTTTCACTAGTTATTTATTCTATTCCTTTCTAGCAGTTTTACAAACGTTGCCAGAAAGTAGTAGATGCTAGAAGTACGTTAGCATTTAACGAATTTTGCCTAGAAGTTCTCCTCTCTTGGTGCAAGGCCCAAAAAATATATCATGCCTATCAACTAAGGATTTACAAACACACGTGTGATAATGAACGATACTGAACCTCTTTGAACAGTCACGCAAACACACACACACACACACACACACACACACATATATATATATATATATAATATATATATATATATATATATATATATATATATATATATATATATATATATATATATATATATATATATATATATATATATATATAAATGAGCCACGTACGTCTTTTCTTTTATTCAAGAAAAACTTTTTTGCCCTCAAACCTCCACCACCAAGTTTATCTTAAAACAATTATAAGTGAAAACCATGGCATAAATAGTCCTAATTCAGATCTGTCCTCTTCAAAATTCGTAGGATGTAACTGATCATTACCGTTGCTTTTTCCAGCTCAGAATGAGATGGACTCGTCAAATATTCAGATCACCGCTCAGCTAAAACATGCTTTGCTATAAACATAATGATTTTTATATTCTTCTTTTTTATCCGTATTTCTTTTATGAAAGTTTGTGCGTTCCATCAACAGGAGTTTAGATCTGTACAAAAGTTATGAATTTAAAATTACGGCAATTTACAACTCGTTCAGTCCTGCAGGGGAATATATAATTACAAGCGCTAATTTACTCAGAGTTATGAAGTTAACGATACCATCCTCTTTGAATACTTTGTATGTAAAGAAAACATTTGAGTTTATTACACAATCAGTCGATTAACTAAGAAATATTACCCTTGTAGAGGAGGTAGTGCCGTCATTGCTCCTCACGTGGCGCACTGTAGGCACTTCTAAAGGATGCTAGCATCGTCCCTTCGGCTCCTAATTGCACCCACTTTTATCCTTTGCTTTACCTCCACTCCCATTTCCTTTCTTCAGTCTTGCTGTCCAACCTCTCAAACTATTATTAATAAATCCAACTTTAGGTTTTCACCTATCTTCACCTTTACTTCCCTGTATTTTACCTCCTTTAATTTCTGCATCACTTAAACTTGCTGTTCAACCACTCTAAATCCCTCTTTTCATAGTTTTAGTGCTGAATGGTCGAAATAGCCCCAGTGTTTGGCTCCACAGCCTAAACCTCATAAAAAAAATATTTAATTAAACGAAATATCACGGATACGAGTAATTATTGATATCATACATGGCATCAGTTACACTTAGAAAATTAAGTCAAGAAAGAATTCAGTTATTTCATAGAATAAATACAAAATTCGTTTAAAAAAAATTCAAGTTACTGTTATCACGTCACTTTACAGTATTATATCAACCTATCAATCAACCTGGCTGGGAAAAATATAGAGTAAATATTCCTCCTATTCAATACCGTTACCTTTAAAACATAAGTATGTAACATTTATTTACTGGTTCCCGACAGCAAATGAATTTTAATACATTTTCCCAATGGCTATTGATTGCAAGAAATGAGAGAAGTCACCCAGCTGTTATTTCTGTTAAATTTAGCCTAAAAGCTTTGTTAAAGGTGACGTAATTAACCAGAATGAAAACTAACGGGAAGTGTCTCTAAATCAGCGGAGGTTTCCATTTTTTTTAAGAACCACGAATAAAAGCAATAACTGCCAAATCTAAGCATAAGAAAGAACGAGAATTGGTGTATAAAATTCGGCGATCTTGCTTGTAAGAGGTTATATGAAAGCTGAAACCAATTCTGAGACCAGAAAGAATCATGACTCCGATAACACAAACAGTTCGTGGACTTGGATGATTCAGTCATGAAAATCCCCAAGTGCACTAACGATCTAAAAAAAAAAAAAAGCATAAATGTACTTAGAAGAGATGGTGAGAAAAAGTTAATTTGCATTTGTGTTAGTACAAAATAAAGGAGGAAGCAGGTTGTCATTGGATACAATGGTTAGAAGATGAGCTAAAAGTGTATTTGATCATTATTTGGTTGAATGGAAAAGTAAGACTGATTGAAGTTGAAGTTGGAGAAGAAGGGACGATAGAAGCTTTATGAGTAAAAAAAGTAACTTGATAAGCATAAAATGAGGAGAGTTTATGTGAAGGAAATAGATGAAAAAGGGCTAGGGTTATAGATATAAATTCACACATACATACATACATACATATATATATAATTATATGTATATGTATATATATATATATGTATGTATGTCTATGCATATAAAATGTAATGTACCCATTTTCTTGCTGGCACTTTGTATTTACTGATATTTCTCTCTGAAATGTCAAAGTAAATTGAGTTTTAATCCTAGGACACTCATTTTGCTGTCTCTTAAAGCTCAGTTGCAGTGCATTTCAAAAAAGTTCAAAACGAAAAGTTGAACCAAGTCTAACATAAAAAAAAAATTCTATCATTTGCAGTAAAAATATCAGATAAAACTAAAGCCTTAGAGATAAGAATATATTTTCTTAAAATGCAAAACAATAAAATGTCTTTTGAGTGATATAAAGTTATTGTTATCTATGTCCGCAACTGCGCATAAAAGGTTTGAATAAATACAGTACATTAAAAAAACTATTATTCTCTACAGACCTTTCTTTTCAACAATATGCTCTGATTAGTCTGTGCAAAGTTATTTTGCATGGTATGATTCTCATTTGTAGTCATTTTAAAGCTGAATTCTGTTTTTCGAAAAGCTAAATTGCAATGAAAGGTCAAAATGTCGAGTTAAATTTAGCGATCACAAAAAACTGTGTAAACTTTGCCGTAAAAATAACATTTAAGAAGGACAAAGCAATAAAGATGAATGCAATTTTTTCCACCCGGAAAAACCTTTGCAATTTGCCTTTCCTGTGATGTACTGTTTATTGCTATTTTGCAATCCATTGCAAAGGATATTACCTTGGTTTTGGACGCCATTGATAAGCGACAGGTACACATTTAAAAGGTCAGTTTCATTTAGTTGGTCGTTAATTGTTTTCTTTGTAGCACCCTTTCCTCATTTTTACCTATCCTACATTAATAATATTCAGGAAGCTGGGGACATAATGAAGTAATGTACATAATGTACGAATATATTATCTATGAAATGCAACTGCAAAACTATTACAAGGAAGCCGTCATATTTAAGGTCTGTGTATATATATACATTCTTATATACATACACACACACACACACACACACATATATATATATATATATATATATATATATATATATATATATATATATATATATATATATATATATATACATATATATGACAGGACGATCAGTTTGTGCACATGACGGATTTTCCAGTTTCTGAAATGCTATATTTCACTGTCCTGGTGAAGAGCATCAATAACATTGACTCTGACAGGACTAAAGGGAACGGAATTAAGTTAAATGCACATGACAGGATGACATTAACCCAACCGCATATTTGCACTGGAAGCAAGAGAAAAAATATAAGACGAACTGTTGCTTGCATTCAAGGTCCTTTCATCATAACAGCACAGGACCAAACGCGACGTCAGTGTTTCTGACATAACCATTCATTCGTCTTCATGTCAAATTTATATTTTTTGAGATTACAACAAAGTAAAGTAGAGGTTACTGTAAAAGACTCCTTTGGTGAATTTGGGTGATGGCTGCTGCGACAGGATGGGTATGAGTCTGAGAAAAATATGCACATCACTGAGAATAACTTGATGGGCCTCCAGGTGAAAGAAATCCGAAATAAAAATCCATTACGAGTAAGGTTACTTGTCGCTGCGCCACGACAAGTGACGCGTATTTTAAAGTTTTTTTTTAAGGTATAACATAACGTTCTAAAGTTAAGGATTTTGATGACATTTTGAAATGTCAAACTTAAATATGACAAAAAAAAAAAAAAAAACTCAAGACTAGCCCTGGCTGGTCAGAGGAGGAATCATTTCAAGGTTGATTTTTGCTCAACTTCAACAGTATTTGTTCTCAGGGACAAATAATACTGTTCAGAGCTGACATACCATTATGCAATAGTAGTTCAATGTCATTATTGCAGCAGCTGACTTACTGGAAGCTTTTCTAAATCATAGATTTGAAAAATATTCTGTTTTACGAAATAATAATCCATATAATAAATGAGGATGACTGTAAGATTAATATGAATTAGGAGGAGTTATGAGGTAAGGATGTATGGATATATATATATATATATATATATATATATATATATATATATATATATATATATATATATATATATATATATATATATCAATTTAAAGGAGGTGAAACACCCAACCTTCCTACCGCTGCCATTCTAGAGATCAGAGCCCGTCAACTACCATCGCTCCGAAGATATCACAACCACTGCCTCCAACAACGAGCAACGCCAAAGGGAGTTTGTGAAATTCTGCCACCCACAAATCTCCGCTTATCACTAGCCTCCCGTCTGAGACTCCCAGGCCAGCCCAGCTGACACTACCACGTACCCTTTTCGTGAAGGTGCTACATGTCCAGACCATCTCCACCTCTCCTTTAGTTTCATCGAAATCTACTTTAGTAATTCCCCTCCAGGTAATATTACTCACTTTACCATCTAACTCCTCATATTCTTCTGAGAGCTTCCTTCTAAAATCGACAAATCTTTATTACAGCATCCAGGGTGTGTTAAAGCAATACAGGTTGTACGAATGTATATTTTGAGTTTCTCGTGTAATCTTAATCTGTTTGGTTTCAAAATCTTATTCAGAATGTTCGTTGTTTGATTGGCCACTGTTGGTCTTTTACTAAATTCCAACTCAAGAGAACCTATATAGAATATCAATGTTCCTAAATGTTCTCCATCTGGTTGTTACTTCCCCTTTTGCATACTCTGTCCTCAACAATTCTCTTTGCTTAGATTTATCCGAAGTCCCGTCTCACCAGATATACAATGTGTTCTGTTAAAAGATCTTATTTTAATTTTGTGGTTTTTTTTTTTTATAAAAGCAGCATCCTCAACTTTCTAAGATGAATCCAGTCTACACCTACTCTTCCACCTCCAACCACTTTTAAAGCTGTAAAACCAATAACAAAGTCAAGCAGCAAAGGTGACATAACATTCCTTTCTGGTGTCCAACTATTTTTTGACAAGACTCAGTCACCACTAACTTTGTAATGGATAGTTAATTCTTTAAATATTTAAAAGCCATCAGAAGGGGACTTCTAAATTCCATACACTACTGTACGAAATGTCTTAACACAAATATTCGATCTGTACAACTCCAGCTTCTATTTTCAAACTGGCTCGATCATCCCTAAGCAATATATATGTATATATACATATATATATATATATATATATATATATATATATATATATATATATATATATATATATATATATATATATGTATATACACACATATACATATTATATATGCATATATATATATATATATATATATATATATATATATATATATATATATACAAAAACGAATCTAAAGTACACGGTTGAAACTGGGAGTTGAAGCCAGGTCTTGAAATTTAGATAAGTCGTGGGCGTCAGGTGGCTGACCTGATTTTCAAATAATACACGACTCCACACCGCAGGCACGCCAGGAGAGAGAAGAAAAGTCTTAAAGCTCCGGACGAGACAAGCAAAGACTACAAATTCGGATCTTTTACTGCCTTACTAACTCATCCTGAAAAACAAACATAAACAGACGAATATTTCCGCGCCGTCTCTCTGTGTACTCGTATCTTAGTTTTCATAAAAATATTTTGAAAATTTCTAATCATTATACTAAGTATAAAATAATTATTCAAAATACTACGAAAACACACAGAAGAAGGTAATATATATATATATATATATATATATATATATATATATATATATATATATATATATATATATATATACATATATATAATATTTATATATATGTGTATGTATATATATTTATATATATATAATATATATATATAAATACACACACACACACACACACATATATATATATATATATATATATATATATATATATATATATATATATATATATATATATAAATATATATATATATATTCATTTTATTGACAAACAACCATGAAAAACCGATATTTAGTAAACATAATTTTTTAGAAGATCCTTACATTTTTTCGTTTGATTATACCCAAAGTTTCTCTTGTAAAATTAACATTTAGCATGAAATAATTGTTGATGATAATTAGCCTAAATTTTTACATTTTTTTTTTTTGTTTCTCATTTACTCTCTCCATGAGTCAACTAGCCTCTCTCTTTCTCTCTCTCTCTCTCTCTCTCTGCCTTTGGCTGAAAAGGTTACTTTGTTGAAAAACCAGATCATTAAAAGGTTTAAAATGCCAAGAGGTATTATCGAGATAAAGACGAAATTCTTAATCCATACTTTTCCATTCCCTTATTTATATTGATTTAGTATTACTGCATAATCCTGTGGAATGGAAAATGTATCATCAAAGAATATCTTGACATATTTTCTAATTCTCGTTAAATAAAATTCTGTGGATCGTGAGAAGTGTAAAAATTCATATAGCGTAAATATAACTGTGTAAATTAAGAATATCTGAAAATGGGGAATCAGAAAGAACATTATTCTGATATTTCACTGCACTCTAATACTGTCTGCGCCAATGAAATATTCAGTTAAATTTCAGGTATAAAATAAATACCGTTCGTAATTTCAGATTTTTACAATACTCTTCCAGAAAGTGTGGTTCAAGCTTGCTTTACAAACTGGTGAGAAGACTGCTTATCATCCTAGAATAATAAATTACAGATCTTAAAGAATTCTGAGCCCAGCAAAAGGAATTGAAAAGAATAAACCTTTACCTTTCAGTTACAAAATACAGAGAAGGAATTTAAATTCTGATTATAGGACAGGGAGATGAAAAGAAAGAAGTTTCGCATGAGGATACGAATCTGGGAATAAGAAGCGAAGGGATAAGCCTTGGATGTGAAAGGACAAGAAACGAAAGAGATATCCAGTTTCGGGTACATACAAAACGAAGCAAATTTACGAATTAAAAACGTTGGTCAAAAGGCTAAGACAAAACAGATAAGGACATTTTAAGACTAACAATACATTTTCACAAAAGATAGAAAAGGAACTAATTCTTCTCAGTTTTAAAAGGAAATACGGAGGAGAAAGGGTAAGGGAGTTTTGGCAAGAATGGGGACAATGGAAAAACCGTTTACCTTTGAATGTATCTCTTAACACAGACTCTTGAGATGACGATATAAATGTAAATTAATAAAGTTTAAAAGAGAAAAAAAATCATTTCTGGAGCTTAAATTAAAAGTAAATTCATAAGTCTTCTACTTGGAAAAAGAAATACATTCAGTACAGTTAGTGTGGACACCTTAAATTTCTTGCCACAAAAATAAATTACAAGAAACTGAATTATGAAATAGATGATCATATTTACAACGGACATATGAAACATACCATTCTTGTACACACAATAAGAATGGGCATGTGATGTCTATTTAAATATTCCTGTACATCGTAAACATTATACATATGCATATGCATGCCGCCGACCGCTAATACATGTAGCTGATGAATGCACGGAATTCATTCCTCAGAGAAAACCTTTATCCTCTTACAACCACATTGCCAACACGAACGAAGAAAATTAAAAGGAAGAAGAAGAAGAAGAAGAAGAAGAAGAAGAAGAAGAAGAAGAAGAAGCAACTGACCTTGTACGTGCCCAGGTTGTCGACGACGCAGGAGAGTTTGACGTCTCTCCCGGCCGCGATTGTTACGTTCTCGATGGGCTCGACGAAGCTGGGCTCTTCTGACACAGTCCCCCCTGCAACGAACAGAAAACGTGGGCGATGTTAGAAAGGTAAACAGACATGACTGCCCTAATGTGATTCTCCTTGCATTTTAATACATTTTTATCTGTTTATTAATGAATTTATTAACTTTTTTTCTTTTTAATCCGTGAGATCTCTTCTTTTTATATTTTCCTTTTCTTTCTCTTACTTCCTAATGAGCACCATATGCTTTGGAGGCTTGAATTTCAAGTTAACGGCCCCTGTGGGCATGTTCCATAATAATAATAATAATAATAATAATAATAATAATAATAATAATAATAATAATAATAATAATAATAATACACACGTAAACCAGAAGCTCCTAGTGGCCACTTAAAATACAAGATTAAGATTTAACAAGAGGAATAATGAAATTACAATAAAATTAACTGTGCAATGGTAAATAATTGCAAAATATAGAAAATGAAGTCTTAAAATACACATAAAATAAGTACATATATATAACGATATTATAGCCGTACTCGTATATATGGCGTCGTTATCACAGAAATTCTTGGAAGCGTACCATCCAAGCTATTGCAAAACCTATTTTTGGTGCTTTCAATAATTCATATTAGTGGAAATTGCCTTGGGGCAGACGTCAGGGAATTTTCCATACTGATAACAATGCAAGATTGAAATTTTTCAAGTCTGGCTGATAGCTCTCAATAGAGACTGCTTTAGATTGTTTTATAGTTCTGTGAGAACATTGCTTCATGGCTGTTAAATCCCCCTCTCTCTCTCTCTCTCTCTCTCTCTCTCTCTCTCTCTCTCTCTCTCTCTCTATATATATATATATATATATATATATATATATATATATATATATATATATATATATATACATATATATATATATATATATATATATATATATATATATATCTTCTTCCTCTTCTTTTAACGTGCTTTTTCCCATTTTTGTATGGGGTAATATATATGCCTTCTTTGAAGGACTTTTTGATTTGGCTTTGGGGTAGACCGTAGTCTCGATCGGCTGCCCTGCCTGACATCGCTTAGACCCCGGTAGCGTATGTTTCATGTATCATACCCGACCCAACGCCCTTTCTTCCCAGCAGCGAGAAGTTGTAATATACATATATATATATATATATATATATATATATATATATATATATATATATATATATATATATATGCATACAAATATATAAAATTATATAATATATATATATATATATATACTATATATATATATATATATAGAGAGATATATATATATATATATATATATATATATATATATATAGAGAGAGAGAGAGAGAGAGAGAGAGAGAGAGAGAGAGAGAGAGGAAATTTAACACAACCATGTGTTAAATGTGTGTGTGTGTATGTGTGTAGGTACGTATGTATGTATGTATGTATGTATGTATATTCTTGTATACGACATAAATCCTAATTCATATGCCAATTAACGAAAACAGTAATAAAATTTACATACGGTAATTGCAATTGTTTCCAAGCTTTACAGTGTTTTCAAGTCTAGTGAGCATCAAAGGCCTCAAACGCATTGTGTTTGCGAAGCATTAATACTATATTGGCGGAATCCGATTTGTCCTTTTTCTGGGATATTTTTGGTGAAAAAAAAAAAAAAAAAATTTTTGTTTTGTTTACAGATCATTAACAAACAAGACACGAATGAATCTTTTATGCTTGAGATGTCTACATTTCTAGTTAAAGATATATATTTAGTCCTGCTGATCTTCGTGTTATGGGTCGAAATTAGCTTGCTCCATGGGCATCAGCTGATCCAAAAATATTTAGCATTGTAATGGAAATTAGGAGCCTGAGAGAAGGCTGGAGAGACCATTGGCAACACACTTTGATGTTAAATGTCTAAAAAAAAAAAAAGCTTAATCATATTCTGAAAAATGAATAAACGAACATATAAATAAATAAATGTCAATACAGTTATCGTAAAACATAAATGAATGCACGTACTCTGTATGGTAATGCAATAAAAGCAAAAAAAAAAAAAAAAAATTTTAATGCTTTCTAAAAATAATCCATGCATGCATACATACATATATAATTTACATACATACAAACGTCCATAAGTAAACATGTTTGAACCCAAAGCATTTAAAACAAAGGTTATAATTCACTGACGATTCAAAAAGATTACGAAACAAAACAAAGAGGAGTTCGTAAAAACAATAATTGATTTCGAAATACATTAAAAAAAAGAAAAGAAAATGGCCATATGATAAAAGAAAGCTGAAGAGAGTAAATTAGAAAATAAACCAACCAAACTATACTTCTAAAATCCAATTTTTTCAAAAATCTGCATTCTCTCCTTATGTGCTCACCATGTCAAAGCACTCTGGTGTACCTTGAATTTACTGTCAACCTTTTCAGTAATTCTTTATCATCTCCACAAGGTTTCATCTTTCAACACTAGTCATTCTACGTAAACTTTCGAGCAACTGATCGTAACACCAGCTTTCGTCAGCATTCAACAACGATGCCACGCTTCCAGGGAGGAGAGTTGGACCAAAACTCCATTCATACATTAAAGACTTTCATTCCTCATGCAAATTCGGCAGTTTACTTTCCTAGCTTCGCTTATTTTGTGCCTAATAATTTTCCTTTATTCTTTAAGAGTTCACCAGTTAGTAATGATTTTATTTCACCAATGAGTTCTTATTATGTTGCATTCATAAAAATCAATTTTAAATATGAAAATTAAGAGCCACTCTCATTTATAGTTTCTTGAATATATATTTCCTTTGTATGTAATGAGAGGCTTTGTGCTTCACCGGAAATATTTAATACAGTGTACACGCAATAAAAAAATTATCAACTCTTAAAAAATTTTCATCCTTGACTGCTCGGAATAATGATCTTGCCCAAGTTAGTTATTTATTTTTTTAGTTTTCTGAAAAGAAAACTACTGTGCCGGCTTTGTCTGTCCGTCCGCACTTTTTTCTGTCCGCCCTCACATCTTAAAAACTACTGAGGATAGAGGGCTGCAAATTGGTACGTTGATCATCCAACCTCCAATCATCAAACGTACCAAATTGCATCCCTCTAGCCTCAGTAGTTTTCATTTTATTTAAGGTTAAAGTTAGCCATAAACGGCCGCCTGGCAACGACACAGGACAGGCCACCACCGGGCAGTGTTTAAGTTTCATGGGCCGCGGCTCATACAGCACTATACCGAGACCACTGAAAGATAGATCTATTTTCGGTGACGTTGATTATACGCTGTACAGAAAACTCGGTTGTGCCGAAGAAACTTCGGGGCATTTTTTACTTGTTTATTTCAAGTAAACAGAAGAATAAATATTCTATTCAAGTAAGCAAATTCTAGCGACATTCCAATAGTCCACCTTTACAAGTAAACACCTATTAATATGGAAAAAAAATCGGTTATTATCGTACAACAATGATGTAAAAAAAATTAATAAGATAAGGTCACTTTAAAAACTATATTTTCCCAAGAAAAAACTTGGTCAAACATTCTGGAATCGTCATAATTATGCAATATATTTGGTAAATGTGTTAGTGTTGTTTAAAACAATAAGCAACAACATCTCCAGTAATAATATAGAAAGAAAACAAAGAAGTAGAGGAAGAATAAAGACCCTTCGATAAATTCTAAAAGTTGTGGTTAACTTGAACTGGATACACAACCATATCTCTATTGTGACGTTCTCGCTATCTCAGCTGTCATTCAGAAGTAAATAAAAGGGGAAAAGTTCAACTCGAAGAATAAAGGAGCTATAAAAGGCACAACGTACAATATTTACCTTTTAATAACCTTGTGGCAAGGAGGATGACGAAGCAAAGGCAAGAATAGATACTTAACTGCTGGTGTCAACTATTCGAGATGGCA
>NC_089790.1:8615000-8620000 GCF_040412425.1 Macrobrachium rosenbergii | reverse complement strand
CAAGCATCATTTTCGATAGTGTGGGTGAATGGTTGGAAAATGTAACATAATAAATACAGAATGTTTAGATGTACGGTAAAAAAAAACTCATAATGATTTAGTTTGATATATCAGCTATTTGGGAGTAGAGAAAAGCTTCAGTCCTCCTGCCAAAGTTTTAAACTTTTTAGGTAAACTATCCACACACAGGAATGCGACAACAATTATATTCTTAATTGGGGATTCGTCTGTTCTTCTCAACCTTACCTTAGCTTAAAACTGAGGTAAGACTGAGAAGAACAGCCTGACCTCAACCTTAAACTGAGGTGAGGTCAGGCTGAGAAGAAGACTGAGGTCAGGCTGAGGTCAGGCTGGGAAGAACAGCCTTACCTCAATCTTAAACTGAGGTAAGGCTGAGACTGATGTCAGGGCTGAGAAGACTGAGGTCAACCTTAAACTGAGGTAAAGCTGAGAAGACTGAGGTCAGGCTGAGAAGAACAGCCTTACCTCAATCTTAAACTGAGGTAAGGCTGAGAAGACTGAGGTCAGGCTGAGAAGAACAGCCTTACCTCAACCTTACACTGAGGTAAGGCTGAGAAGAACAGCCTTGCCTCCACCTTACCTCAGTTTAAGGCTGAGGTAAGGATGTTCTTTTCAACCTTACCTCAGTTTAAGGCTGAGGTAAGGATGTTCTTGTCAACCTTACCTCAGTTTTAAAATGAGGTAAGGCTGAGAAGAACAGCCTTACCTCAACCTTCAACTGAGGTAAAGCTGAGAAAACTGAGGTAAGGCTGAGAAGAACAGCCCTACCTCAGCCTTAAACTGAGGTGGGGCTAAGAAGAACAGACGAATCACCAATTAACAATAGAACTGTTGTCGCATTCCTGTGTGTGGATAGTTTACCTAAAAAGTTTAAGAAACAAAATTCTCAAAATCCTGCGGAGTAATACCAGCAGTAGCAACATTAGTAGTAGCAGTAGTAGTAGTAGTATTTATAAGTACTAGCAACAGAGATTTTCACAAAAACAAAATGAATTACAACAATGAAAAAATAATAATGAATCTTCAGATTTACAAACGTTCTACCTATAAATCAATCTTCAGCTACGTTTATCCGTGGACATATTTATGACTTAAAAATGGGAAAAACATTCAGATGTGAGCCTCAGCTCGCAAAAGAACTGTAGAAATGTTTTGCGTCTAAAACAAAATTTACTTCGGTGATTCTACCCTTCCAGCAGATAAGTATATTACAACAAGCATAGAATGACGATTAAAGAAATTCAATAATATTCTAGTATTTTCCATTGAACGTTTTTGGGCTGAAAGTAAAAAAACACACCAACCTTTTAAACAACGTTCAACCTAAAAAATACGGAAAAAAGACGAAAAACGATACAAGGAAACGTTCAGAATCTACCGCCGTAATCAGCGTTAAACGATTTGCTCAACAACGGGGCGTTACGTCCCTCCGGGCCAGGAGGCACAACAGACGGCATTTGCAAGCTCATCTTCATTCATAAACCCTTGATAAACCATCGGAAAAGCGAATGCATGAAAACCCCCAAAAATGAGATTCAGCGGGGAACACCTGACCAGTCTCTCATTGAATTTGCAAAACACTACAGATGTGGAAGAAAACGTGGAAATGCTGGGTCCTGCAGCCCTCCATTCCAAATGTTTTGGTTTCTGCCTCAACTGACGCTGTATTATCATTTAGGGTGAGCACTTCCAGCCCGCTGAATGCTAAAGAGAGTGAAAGAGAAAGAAAGAGAGAGGGAGAGAGACTGTGTGTGTGTGTGTGAGAGAGAGAGAGAGAGAGAGAGGGGAGGGAAGGCAAATGGCGTAGGACGGGGCAACGGTCCTGCCATTATGGTCCACGGCAAAGTATATTCCGTCGCTTTATAAAAGAGGGACAGAGGAACATAAGACGCCGTGGACGGAAACATCCTAAGGAATATTTTCGTCTCATTTAAAGGACAAGTATTTCATAGTGGAAATCAAAATGATCTCGTGGAATAGTTAGAAGAGCAGATCGCCTATAAGAAAAACAACTTTTGCACCGTATAATAACTCAAGGTAGTAGGTTATATTTCAAAAGATGACTTGGAAATAAGACCTCTCTACATAAGGAGAAAAGGTATATCATACGTAACAAAAATACAATACTTATACCTAGAAAAAGGAAGAGAGAGAGAGAGAGAGAGAGAGAGAGAGAGAGAGAGAGAGAGAGAGAGAGAGAGAGAGATCTAAGATCTACTGTGTCTAAAAATGGTTCCTTCGGGGAAAAAATAAACTGATGAAGAACATAAAATTGAGTGGAGGGGAAGAGCGAAGGACACAGACAGGAGAAGATAGAGAAAGAGATAAGGCCGAGACATATATAGCGCAAGCGATAAAGTATTGGGAGACAAATTGCATCTGCCTTAGGGGACGAAGAGAGAGGTGACAGCTTTGCTGACAGAATATATAGAGGCGATGAATGATCCCCTGGGGTGGAAAAGGACCACACTGGTGGCACCGTGATGGATTACATAAAATTGCAGTTGCCACGGAAAAACATTCAAGGAATATGCAACGCTGAACAATCATCTGCATAAATAAGTCCGAACACATCATCTGCATAAATAATATAGGTCCGTATATATATATATATATATATATATATATATATATATATATATATATATATATATATATATATATATATATATATATATATATATATATATATATATATATATATATATATATATATATATATATATATATATAAACAAAAATATCTATCTATATATACATATACATACATACAAATATACTGTACATATATGTATATGTAGTGTGTAAGATGGATGAGTGGATGAATGCCCTACTCAATGGTAGTGTCCTCGGGTGGTATTTGCAAAGACCGTAGTTCATTCCCCGGCTTGCCACCCACCAGTCGACTCAGCTGTGAAGCCGTGAATAGGTACCAGAGTCAGTTATGGCCAAGGAAGGAGCATGAGGCTAGCATCCTCACCCCTAGAAAAATCTTGAGGAACAGAAGGCTTGCAGAATCTGATGGAAATGACGAAAATATATAGAAACACTGGAGCCCAGGTCCGAGGTAAATGATATTATAAACAACCTTCCGAATTTTAGTAATGAAGGAAAATTAAGTTACTGAAAACTTCATTTTAGCCGAGCACTACCCAAGTCCACAGGCTGAATGACATGTTTCGAGGTGAGCCAAGTTTGATATACAAAAATAAAACAGAAGAATCCTCTCTTGACTAAAAGAGGATCAAAAGATGAAACAGAATCGTTTACGATTCACCATACAAGACAACAGAAGCAAGCCACTGACCACACTAGAAAAGAAAGTAATATTCCAAACAAAAACCATAAGGACAAAACAAAGCTCAAGAACTCTGATGACAAAAATAAACATTTAAGAATAAGGAACATACATTTTTAGATGCAAAATTAACAATCTGAATCACGAGGATCTCATGAAATCATCTGAACGTATACAATACTGACGGAAGCAGAAATTCGAATAAAAATGTCTTCAAACAAAATGGAAGAACTATTAGGGTGAAGACCGTTTCTAAGGCGCACATAAACTATAGGACCCTTATTCAGATATATTGTCAATATCAATATCAGTAGACAAAAAAGTTATATTTCATTTTAAAGTCACAATCTAAGGAAAGCTATTAATATATAAATTTCTGTTGAGCCCTCGATTGAAGCCTTGCCCTATAAGACTGAAAACATCTCTACAGAACCTTGTACGGATCTATTACTCTTGTAAGAGTGTTATGTATCCATGCTACTTGCTGAATGTCTGCAGAGACTGCATCGTGCAAATGACCAATCCTAGGAAGGCTGACTGTTAATTCACGAAAAAATACCCTTTCAAATCGTTAGTATTACAAAAAAAATATTTCATTTTTTCCCAAGTGCTAGTTGATAGTGCCAATCAATATTCTGAACTGTGAAATATTTTGTAATGAGTCAACGCCTCAAACATACATAGTGATCGTGTAGATCAAGCTGATTAATGACAAGTATCAGCTTAGGCTGCTCAAAGTTATTGTTTTGAGTTTTTTTTAACCCATCAGGGGCCGGCGTCATAGAGAGTTGCTGTGAACTCCACAGATTACAAGGCTCTCCCACTGCTCACTATTACTCAAAGTTGCTTACACTGGAGTATTTTGAGGTGAGGTCAATCTTCACTTATTGTCAATACAGATACTGGTATCTTTTCATCTGGAAGTTTAATTTTTTTTATTTCCACCTTACATTTTATTTAATTTTTAATCCATGTTATCTATCTTGTCGTACGTCTTTTTATTTCTATTTTTATTTCATTATTTTATCTTTTTCATTTCATATTTTTGGCCTCTGCTTATAATTTATCATGGCTGTTTTCATTATTGCTAGGCAATTATACTTACCTATTGCTATCTCTTGTAAGTTAGAGATTTAGAGGATTTTAGATATTCTCTTGGCCTTAAAAATAACTGTCTTGACTCCAAAACTAGATAATGCTGCATGTTCTGTGATGATAAAAACTAAGAGACATCGTAGTCTATATGCCCATAATGAATAAACAAATAAAATAAATATGAAAAAATGCCAGAAAGGAAGTGTTAAGTCAACAATAAACAAATTTGTGCATCTATAGTCTTTTCAGGCTGGTGAATTACACTAAAGACTTTAAAGACTTAAAAGACTTTTTTTTTAGGTCAAGATGTTAATTCTCAAGATTATCTCATTACAGTTATTTGAAAATAGTCTTTTTAATTATATTGCAGTAAAAATTTGGTAAGGGTGTGGTCATTCACATCACTTAAAAACTATACAATAGTTTTTCCCTTCCATGCTTAACTTGGACGAACTCGTCATCAAACTAGTCCGTAAATCATGTAAAAATATCAGCCTTTCTTCGACTAGAGCTACACGTCTCATCACAATATATATATATATATATATATATATATATATATATATATATATATATATATATATAT
>NC_089790.1:8560000-8607500 GCF_040412425.1 Macrobrachium rosenbergii | reverse complement strand
CTCGTATATAAATATATATTAGAAAAGTACATAAGAGGCAAATCATAATACACAATTTGAGAGAAATGGTCAAAAAGTAAACAAATGAATGAACTACTGATAAGTCAACTATCAAAAGGTAATCAAAGAAAGGTAATACGTGACCATCCAGTCATAACTGACCTTGACTATTAAGGAAAAGGTAACCAACAGAAATGAATTAACTTTCTTCGATTATGAAAAAAAATCGTTTAAAAACTTCCCAGATTGTTTAATACGCTACCACTGTTTGACTTAATGAAAAAGATTCAGTAAATTTCGTTTTAAAATAGTGTCACTGCATAGAATTCATGACATGCTTCACTCCAAAATCTCTCAAATGTAAGTGTTTGATATTTGGCTAGTTCCTACAGCTTACTGATGCTGCTTTATTTGCAGTGTAATGATTTTCACGTTTATCCGTAATAGTTCCCATCAACGCTTTTGCACGGAGTCTCATATCTGACGCTGAAATATTATTATTAGGAGAATTTCTTATCACCATCCCATCACTGCTGAAATGACCAGAAATGACCATTTATCTTTAAGAGCTTCAAAATCTGAATAATCTCTAGAAATCAGTCAACATTTAGCTTTAAAATACTGATCGTATTGAATTCAGGGCTGATGTCAGCTAAGTAAAGCAGTTTCCAGTCTATCTGCCACACTAAACCTAAGGAAGTCTTTGGCTATCAAAGTTTCCAAGCATTACAAACATGTATCTAAGCACTAACAAACTGAGGACGACGCATACTCCGATCAATTATAAACATATTAAATAAATTAATTTAACATCTCAATGAAGACTATATTACAGTGAAGTAAATCAATTTAACATTTCAATGATGCTTATATTATAATGAACTAATATTCATAAATTTTACGTATATCGAATAAGTGAAAATTCGTTCACACCTACATCAGCAGCATCACGGAATTCCAAAAGAGAGTGTCTTTCTCCCTCGGCGAAGGATTTGATATCAGGTACTGTAAGTCTTTACCAGTTTACTAAAACGTGTCTAGTTTGTTTTTCTTAACATGTGTAGTTAAACATGAAAGCGCCTGGTAGAACTTCCGCCTACTATTCCTCCGTATAAAATATATATTTATATTATATATATACATATATATATATATATATATATATATATATATATATATATATATATATATATATATATATATACTGTATATATATTTATATATAGGTACATATATATATATATATATATATATATATATATATATATATATATATATATATATATATATATATATATATATGTATGTATGTATGTACGTATGCGTGCGCGCACTGCTAAACCAATATCCCCTAACTGTTATTAACTTCAAATTTTGTAAACAACTATCAATAACCTATCAATATATCTATTTAGCAGAGCATAAAGATTTTAAACTTTTTTTTCAAAACTTCATACCTACAGAGCTAAGGGAGTCATGCGACCGCTTCCAGAAATGAATTCTTAAGGCAACGGAAGGCGAACAGAAAAATAAAGCGAGCCGTCCAACTGTCAGGCGCGTTCTCTTCTAATGCCGGAGCATCTATCTGACAAAGGCTGGTTGCGTTCTCTCTAAACCAGGACGCTTCGCGAAATCAATAAAGAGCACCGATGGGAAACACGAATACACGTTATAGATGATTATGGCATAAAGAATACTTAATTACAGGAATTGGTGTGTATGCCCCTATGCAAATGAACTGGGAGAGAGGTCTTGTCCGCTTGCCGGCATTAACATACTAATTGAAACACGATGAGAGTTCGAAATGTGTCCTACAACCTTCTGTTAACGATTGGCGAAGTCGCCCTGACAGCACCTGCAACTTCCCTCCCCTCCCCTCCCCTCCCCTTCCCCTTCCCCTTTCCCTTTCCCTTCCACCACCTCTCACCCCTCTGGCATTTGCTTTTCCGCCACACTAATGGATTTACAACCATCTCTTCTTCGCATTCCTTGCCCGCGATCCGGGCAAAGTAATACTTTGACGGTTGGCAGCAGGCCTACGAGTCTGTGTGTTGGGGGGCGAGTGATCTTTAAAAGAGACCAAAGACTTGCTGAACAGGGAAGAAGATATTAAAAGGAAAAAGATGTTTTAAAAAAAAAGGGGTGGGGGGTTAGGATATGTCGGATATGGTAGGCGTTCACTGGTGAACTCAACGGTTCCTTTGACCAGCTCTTTGGAACTTCGTTCTGAGACTTCCTTTGTGCGTGTCCTGCTGAATACCTTATACTCCAAATGCTACGACGGACATTAGCCTCTATTTCTTTCGGTGCATAAGGCCTCTCCCTCGTGCCTGTGCAAAGTGGAAGGATTCCAATCAGAAGATGCCTGAATTTATTAAGAATTTGTTTACCGCATAAAAAAAATCATGTTAGCTTTTTAAAATACAAGTTTACACGTGTAAATAATTATCAGAGATAATTTATAATGAAAAAATTATGAAGTTAAATAAAAATATATTTCATTATTGGCATGAGACAATCAATCAGCTTCACTGCAAAGAGGATGCCATTCAATACATCACAATTTTGAGCGGATGAAACCATAAGTGTTGGTAGTAATGGAAATAGTTAAATTAATTGCGAATATCTAATATACATATGTTTCATAATATTAGAGAAATGGAGAAATACACTTTTGAAAGACGACAATTTAATGCGTAAGTAAATTTTAATATAAACACGGGTACGGCGGAAGTATAATCCATAATTTCAGTCAAAACAAGGTAAGCTTCATATGAAAATAATCTCTTGACTCTGAAGCAACGCGGATTTTGAGAAATTAAATAATGCGAACTTTTGTAATATCTCAAGCATACATTATTAAAAAAAATACCTCTATGCAAAAAGGAAAGTTAACACTTAGGTATTGTTGTAATTACATTATTTGCAGCCAAAACCTAATGTACAAATAAAATGCCACACAAATCAAATTGTATTGAGAACGAGTGCAAAACTTTGAGTCTTAGATTCTATGAAAACACCACAGCATTTCTGTACCTAATAAAGTTGTCAGATTTCAAATTAAGAGACAATATTTTCTGCGCAAAAAACACTTCCATGGTAACGCAACAGGGGCGGGACTGCCAGAGCTTACCTCTGCTATTTATACGTTATTAGCCCTTCCAGGCATCATCTCGTAACTCTGAGTGAACACATAGATATATAAGGAGAGAGAGAGAGAGAGAGAGAGAGAGAGAGAGAGAGAGAGAGAGAGAGAGAGAGAGAATCGGTATTCTAATAAGGAAATAAATATTCAATATTAAAAGATCTGCTTTTTACAAGCAGGTATCAAACACAACCTTGAGAAGGCAACAGAAAACAGGGTTCCAATAAGGTAAAGATATGAAAATAAATGTAACGGAATAACTTCTTCTTGAGTTCACGATCTCCGTGAGACATCCGCGGGAGCGTTGCCTAACGTGATCAACGTTGGACAACGGCCACTAAGCACAAAGTCGATTGACTTCCACGCGCAATACCGGAAGTTAAACTAATAAAATAAATTATAGAAATATATGGAGCTACAGATTGTCAGAGACGACTATGAGAGATGTGATATCGACATTAGTCTTCAACTTCTCACTGTTTAACTCATCAGAACAGTTTTGAGATGTCTGACAACATATCTAAAGGTGTTCTCATATGCCGCTCCACTTTCCGATGTTGCTCTCTTGTTAAATACTGCAGCATGTCTTTTTCCAACCACGTGGCCATTCATTTCTGGAATTACAAGCGAGGTGCTGAGGTATTGTGGTGATATTGTGAGGGGGTGGCCCACCAAGACTCGTTATGGAAGTGTCGAAGAGAGCTGAATTCCAGGGAAGTGGAGGACATCATAACTTACACAATTTGTTAGTCCGACAGCAGACTCACCTAGCAACAGGAAGTGACTCAGAGTAATTCACAGTGGCCGCACAGAAGCACTGCTGGCTATCTCAGCTGTCAAATTAATGTATGAATGGCTGTATTGAGCATTAATACCCATTCATTCGCACACTATGCGATCTCTGACGCTGGAAAATAACAACAGTTACAGAAAAGTCCTCCCAAATCATGCTTTTTAGACAAAAGACAGTTTAAACTAAAGAACGTGGCTACATATAGATAAACCTGGCCATCGATATAGACGTCCCTGCTCAAATAACCAACCAGAATGACATGACGAAGCAACCACAAAAATTAAGTAGTTTATCTCAACATCTTACGCTTAAGACACATGAAGGACGCAAATCTTAACAGACAGATTGCATATTCAGTATGAGCCAATCCTTGAACAAAGACTGCTTAAGCTTACCACCAAATTTCTCTTGTTAACTACGAACAAAAATACGATCAGACTCTTTTGTCATTATCAATGTCATTGTAAATGCTGTCACTGGTTTAAACATCAGAGCAATTCTTGGAAAGCTTTTTGTTCAGTAGAAGCTTGGTTGATCACTTGCATACAGGATGATCTAGAAATACAGATACAAGGCGTATGCTAAGTATGTGCCCTTGCATAAAAAGAAAGTGTTTGCTTGTGTAAAACATAAATAAATAATAAAGACAACTGCCAAATATTTACTATAATAAAACAGCAGAAAAGTAAGATGTTATTTATTTCTCCGAGGTAAAACTGGGACACTTATTATTGCTAAATACATAAAGACCAAACAAATCACGGCTATTTAACGTGGGAAAACAATTCAAGGCTAAGTATAATGAACCTCCGCCTTATGAAAACACCTTCTGCAAACAACTCTGTGTTTCCCAAGGAATCGGAATGTACCATTTTCTTAAATACCTTCCTTCGCCCCACGATGCGCGTTGTATCAACAACCTGCAACGACTTAGCATCTCTCCATATTAACTGCTGCCACTCGGACGTCTTACAAAAACAAAGGACGAGCGAGCGAATGTTTATCGTGCCACGTAATCGCTTTAAAGCGCACGCGTCTGGAAACGAAACCGGGATATACACAAGCTTGAGCTTACTTTAGCACAAATAAACACGCCCACCACCCCTATGGCTCCGAGGGCAGAAAAGAAATTGAGCATCGCTGTGTATTTACCAGTCGGCCTGTGTTTATACAGGCCTCGTGGGGGGTGAGCCCGGCTCCAGCTGACTCGGTTACCCTTTCCCTGGTGAATCCAAATGTAAAACTAAACACCACCGGCACCGCGCATTCCTCCTCCCAGCTTATAACTCTTTCAATTGCTCGCTAAATTCTTTCCACGCTTTTCGCTCGCCCTTTTTCGGCTGGACTGGAATCGGCCTCCTTAGGGTATTTCAGCCACGCTCAAATGACCTCGTTCCCGTTACGATACCTCTGCGCATCTACTTTACATGACGCCGAGGAAATATTTGGACATCCGTGTCCTCCTTCTGCATCTGCCTTCAAAAGGTCTACTTCCTTCGATTGTCACCTTGTTTGCCAAATTCTTTCAGCTGATTCAACGGTCGGGGACTGCTGGAAAATTACTTGACTCACTTTTTTTTTTCTGAGATCTTTATAAAAATGATTATAGAATAAATAATGAACTTACAGTGGAAGATCGTATATTCAGTAGAAAATTAAGGAATGTAAGAAATAAGAGTGCATTTGATTACTTACAGAAATTCATAAGACACTATTTGTTCTTTTACACACACACACACACACACACACACATACTCAGCAATCGACTACGAGAAAATTATTAAAATTAGTACACTCAATTCAAGATTACTTAAAATTAATCTACTTTCATCAATCGCGTCCAAAAGTACTCTGGCAATGTAATAGAACACTCAAATTGAATTAAAATAAATTTATGCTCTTTTCATTTCCACTTTTATGACAGCTCTCAGATATAGTTGGAAGTTGTGTCGGTAAGACAAGGAGGGGAACTGCTGCCATTATAGTAAAAATTTTTAGCCATGAGATATTGCAGTAAAGTAATGCTGTAAAAAGAAACGAAAATTCACATTATAAGTACCGGCCACTTCTGTAAAGCACTTGATTTCTACAAGAGGGAATCAAAGAAAAATACAACACAATTAAAGAAAAAAAAAACTTTCTACATATATTTCGGGCGGATTTTTTTTTTTTTTCAGAGGAAACATGTCACAAGAAACAGAAACGACAGAATAAATATATGTTCAGTGGCATATACGATTCACGAATCAGTTGACTCCGGTCAGAAATTCTAATCCCGAGGACGCAAACCTCCTCCCCCACCGTGACTCTAAGGCCCAACCTCGGCTATGAAAAAGCATGAATTCGACCCTTAAGGAGAGACGCCTGGTTGAGAGGACGCCTTCCTTACATTCTTTTATGGTTTCCGCTCCGTCCACAGCAAACCATAACTTGCCGGAGATTTCTTTTTCTCTTCTTATGGCTTTACGAAACGGCATAAATCTAGATTCGGAGAAAAACATAACGCAACGGGAAATCAGCCGTAACGGAAGCGACTCTCGTTTTCATGCGGGATTTTCACTGTTTTCCCTCGTGAGGAAAAATCATTAACGTCAGCCACCCTACCGTTTCTTAGAGACAGAATAGATCTGTAAAAAGAAAAGCAGAGGATTAATGAAAGGGCCATTTATCTGTTTTGTCGGCAAGGGCATCCTGTGCCTGTTCACCTGTCAGATGACATCTGCGAAAAGCTTGTTCAACACTCCAGAATGCCACGGTTGTTCATTCTAACCCCCTTAAAAAATGTAATACAAGGTGCAAAACAATTATTGGGGAGGGAATAAGACAGCTCATGTTACTTCCATCCAAAAAAACAAAATCCTCTGTTGAAAATAATGAACTTCCAAAGAAGAAATTACCGACGGGATTAAAAATAAAAAAAAAAACTCACGATCCAAAATAAAAATGAATCACGCAAAAGCCGCAATGGTTCAGTAATAATTGCCCATAGTTTAAAAGGTTTCATTTGATTGAATGGTACAATGCATGCCCAGTGGCTGAATGGAAAATATGGCTCTAAATTTCAAAACAAACGAGATCTGTTCAACAGAGACAGGATTATACGTATAATAGGCACCTGGTGGATGCAATCTCCTACCTTTCCTGATCGATCTTCAGGCACTGAATGAGAATCAAAATGAGTATTTTTCCTCTATAAAAAAAGGAGTTCATATATAATTCCGCGAAGTTAATGTGAACGCCCAGACACCATTTAAACGTACGGCTAGAATTTATGCCGAGAAATTCTGTCTATGAAATGTTAAGTCCGAGCAAAATGTACCCTTGTTCAATCAATTAACATATACGGTCTTAAACACTTCCTCTCTTAATAGTATTACCAATCACTGATCTTATTCATTCCACATCCAATCTCTTCCTAATAGTTTGGAGGAAAAAATACAGACTTTTAGAAGGTAGGTTTTATGGGAAGTAAAAACTGTAAATATTCTACTTTGCAAAAGATGGCCATCCTTGTTTACGGTTTAAAGTCCAAATATTCCATTTAAGAATTAAATGACATTTCATTCATGATAAAAAAAAAAATAAAAATATGATACTCCCTGAAAAATAAAATATGTTTCCTCTGGTTAATGATAAAACCATTTAGTTCATAAAACCATTAATTTCAAAATGCCAATCGCGATAAATATCTCGTACAGTAAAGAAGATATGATAAATTTCGTACATCATTTCAATGAGGTATATTAACTGATCGATAAAAGTAATATATTACATCTTATATATTACATCTTTAAGATATGAACAATGGTTAAAGATAGTTATTCTGGTTGAGAAAAAATTTTGTTTTAAAATAAAGGTAAATTACGAGTGGATTATTTAAGTCTACAACAAAGAACAAGTAAAAAAATAATCAAGTTTTCTGTACAGCCGCTACAGCGTATATTCAAGGCCGCCGAAAACAGATCTATCTTTCGGTGGTCTCGTATATAAATAGCCGCGGCCCATGAAACTTTAACCACGGTCCTGTGGTGACCTATTCTATATTGTTGCCAGAAGCACGATTATAGTTAACTTTAACCTTAAATAAAATAAAAAAAATTACTGGAGCTAGTGGGCTGCAATTTGATATGTTTGATGATTGGAGGGTGGGTGATCAACATACCAATTTGCAGTCTTCTAACCTCGCAGTTTTTAAGATCTGAGGGCGGACAGAATAAAGTGCGGACGGACAGACAAAGCCGGCACAATAGTTTTCTTTGACAGAAAATTAAAAACTGGACAATGAAAGCCAGAGGTATTTCCCCTTTTCCAACGAAAATAATAATTATTTGATCACTATACAATAGTTTCCTTTTGAGACATGCCTCTCAGAGTTTAAGGAAACTCGGTTTAAATGTTCATCTACCTACTATAGACACAATTTATTATTATAACAAAACAAAATCTTTGAAAAAAAATTAGTAGTTAAGGATTATTCTTCATACGACTAAACATAATAATGCATATAATCATAAGTAACAAGAATAAAAGGCATTAAATTGTACAGAATTCCCACAAGCAAAGGTAGTGGAAACAAAACGAAGAAAATAACATAAAATTCTACAAACAAATAAATAGATATCAATGGACACTAAAGGAAAAACCTGTAAATACTGAAGATAAGTAAATTACAATGAATAAAAACACTTTATTAACAGAACTGGAAGAACACGAGGCTCATATAAAAAAAAAAAAACTGCGAGATCGTAAAAACAGTCAAACTGTCTACACGGCCACAAAAATTTACGAGCTTACAAACCTGCTAACAGAACTTTTCAAAAACATCTTTTGAAAGATATACTACCTAGTAAACATACTTTCTGTTCTCACATTATTATCATAACCAAGTGGTTGAACAAGGACACTGGGTCGCGTTCTGGACTCAGAGTCGCGTTCTGGACTCAGAGTCGCGTTCTGGACTCAGAACAGACCTGGAGGATTTGCTGTTTAATGAGAACTGGATACAGAAGACCAGTATGGTGAAGAAGTTGGATAGACAGACGGAATGGGAACAAGTAAAACCAGCGAAAATAATAAATAAGGAAATGGGAGATTAAAAAGGCAGAAAAGCTCAGATCATACGGCACCTCCCAGCAAGAGTTCTGGAGGTTCTCTATTCCTCACACTGTTGGAGTACGGAGCAGCCTCACTGAGGATGTGCAAATGGAACTTCAGGGGTTTAACTTATATTTTAATATTTCACTTACACTTTTATTTATTTATTTGTTAGTCTTTTAATTTATCTATTTTTCTAATAACTGATCTCCTCTTTCTCTATTTCCCATTACCTTCTGTTGCTTCTTTCGAATGGACACCACATTCTCTGGACGCTTGAATTTCAAGACAATGGCCCCAGTGGGCTTGTTCCATACGAATAGGGTTCACCTTCTGAATAATAATGAAAGTAATACTGTACTGTAACAACACATAATATTATGCATTCAAAAACTCCCCCGTTGTCTTGTCCGCTTCCAATGAACCGTCAATAAAAGTGCAAACAAAGTGATCATGTGATCCAGAACCCAAAGTTCCGAGCGCAGAAGCGGGAGGCATCACCACTGTACAATATCAGCTCTTCTGCTATAAAGAAAGGCAAGAAAACATGCAAGATTTATGGGGAGAGATAGCGGCCAAATATTTCACAGCCAACGGCCAAATAATTTATAGTGATCGTGAATTGTGAAAAGACAAAGTCAGAGAACGAGGTAGCATAAAAAAAAAAGAAACAAAAGCAAAGAGAAAACAATTTTTCTCAGCGACGTTTTACAAGACTACGTTCTGAAATGTAATGATATATCTGCAGGTTCCGTAGTATTGGACAGATAGAAAGACTTAGAAAGAAAACTGATGAAATAACAACTAATATTGCTCCTAATTCCATAAAACCATACACACACGGACAAACAAACAAACAGAGAGAGAGAGAGAGAGAGAGAGAGAGAGAGAGAGAGAGAGAGAGAGAGAGAGAGAGAGAGAGAGAGATAAAAATATTATTCACTCTGTAATTCTATTTGTGGCATACTGAAAAAAGACTTAGTTTCACGTTATTCAATTACACTTTGTGAAAAGGTGCTTTCAATTTGCGGACGGAACATTCATCAATGGGCGAGTTCGCCGCGCCATCAGCGCTATTCAAAAAAGGTTAACGCAATATTTTCTTAATTCAGGCGTAGGGGAGGGAAAATTTCACGATAATTGAGGCCATTAGGAGGACTATCCCTCACCAAATGACAGAGATTTTTCGTTCTTGTGTCTCTAATTATGATTTTTACAAAGAACTAACTTCTAGTTCTGGCAGTCAATACTAGCTGACAGAGAGAGAGAGAGAGAGAGAGAGAGAGAGAGAGAGAGAGAGAGAGATTCTGTTCTGTCCTCAAGGTTGGTTAATTTTCCATCATTAGATAAGGAGGGAGGAATAGTTGTACCACATCCAGGAATAGTTGTACCATCCAAAGAAGAGGTATATTTTTTTTCAGATTGGTTCATTACAATAAAGTTCTGTTATTTCTTTGATAGCATGGAACGTTTGCCGCATTTTAATCTCTTTCAATAGGTGTACTGGGAATGATATTAGTTAACTAGGATACCCATCGCTCTCTTCAACAATAACTGGAACCAGCAGCAATTCACCACCAGAAATATGACAGAAAATTAAACTTAGCTTGTAAGGCTATTCATTAATATCGGACAAAGCTACTCTCCAGAGACGTCAAAGGTTATCTGAGATCAGGAGAATGAAAAAAGCACCATTTTTTTCTGAGACAGTTAAGCACAGTCATTACTACTGTTCTCAGAACTTCCCAACATAATTTCATGCCAGTCACATTCACAATTCCCCAGACGATAGACAGGAACCCATGATCAACAGTAGACAGACCTACCCTTTGAATCCTGAGTGCTTACGAGCAAGAAGGGATTCTGCCTTTCGGACTCAATTTGTGGAAGCTAACGTGGCAAATTTCTAGCAGCTTGCATTGTTAGAAAACAACGTACACTCATGCTCTTAATATTAATAATAATTCTCTACTCAAGAAGAAACACTTTGAAACCTGTGTTAACCAAACGAGCGCTTCCTGAATATTGAAACACTCCTATGCAATTCCTCTTCCACAACATCTATCCAACTATATCTAGGTCCTCCTTTCCCTTACACTTCTTATTCATAGATTTTTTCCAACCTGCCTACCGTTTTCCATTCTCTCCACATGAATGGGTCATCTTAAAATACTCTGATTCATCCTTTTGACTAAGCTAAACTTTTCATCACCTCTCCGTATCTCTACATTTCTTACCCTATCAGTTATTCTTCTTAGACTACATTAACTGCACAAGCAGTTCATCTTAACAGTTTCAAATTTGTTCTTTCAGTTGCGTTGTACTTGTACCCTTTAATTCTACTGTATATACATATACATATATATATATGTATATGTATATGTATACTATATATATATATATATATATATATATATATATATATATATATATATATACATATACAGATTAATGCTCTTCGGTTCTAAGACATAAACACTATGAAGAGACAATATTCTGAGAATACCTTCTATTGTCTATGAGAACATATGAGTCACCACACCCTGTAGCAGTTAGCCACAAACGTACATTAGTAACCTAATGGAAAGCAGACAATGAAAGATTCTATGCGACTCTCTCAAAGGTATCCTAATTGCCAATCAACGAAATGGCGTAGCATAACGAAAGAAGTGGAAATACCTAAGAAATCGGAGAGGAAAAGTTATTCAGTAAATTCACAAGTCGGGGACCATTATATAAGGCAATTCGGAGAGCCCGTGGAGGGCGGGGGGTCGGGTGGGGAGATACTTATGAGAGAAGGAATAACCCATTTAAAAAGTGATCGTGGGAACGATTACTGACACCGATCCCACTCTGATTCCTCGGGATTCCGAGGGAAGATCACCCTGATTCCCCCGAATCCTGCGGGAAGATTAGCTGGATGAAGACGCTCAGCAATTATCTCGCCAACAATGTGATCGGTTCTCTCTTATGATAAGGGGGTGCTGAATGCTAAGTTCGACTAAGTTTTCTTTCCTCGGGCGCTTCGTAGATCTCTTTAGTGGCAGAAGAAGAGTCTTTGGTTTCATCGTGTTTACTTTCTCTACACTGTTCGAATTCATTGTTATTATTATCATTATAAGTATCTTCATTATTTTCTCGCCCACATTACACTCTTCGGCTGCAAACTCGGCTCCAAAATTAAGCATGACAAATGTTTTCTTCAAGAAGAGCAGCAACAAACAAAAATTAGCTCCACAAAAACCTATTTTAAAAAGTTTCACACAGTAGCTTCAGACCCTTATCAGTGCTGTATTAGCAATCGCTTAAGTAAATTCAAGTAAACTTTTGTTTTCTGTACATGCATGTAAGAATGTACATCTAACACATTTTAACCATACACATAAAAATCTGGTATATATATATATATATATATATATATATATATATATATATATATATATATATATATATATATATATATACCCTGCTGGTCGTCCGACAAATATATATATATATATATATATATATATATATATATATATATATATATATATATATATATATATATATATATATATATATATATACCCTGCTGGTCGTCCGACAAACAATGCTTAAGTGTGGCACACAAGCTTTGAAACATCTGTAGAGTATGCTGTGTGGCTTGAACAGATGTATGCTGTGGCTTGAAACTTACTGGAAGCCAGAAGTGGTGTATGTATGAATGAAAGTTTACAGCAGAAACTCTCAAGGGAGGAAAAGTATGAGATAGGTTAATGATAAAATGGAACTTTATCAAAGGGCTAGGTGCTATCTGAAGAAAAAGAAGTTCTTTGTCGACTGAACAGAGGCAGAGATAAATAACGCCACAATGGGAGGGGTTAAGGCATTTTTAGAAATAATTATCGAAGTGAATGTTAAGGATGTAAGGTGAAGAAGAGTTCATGGGGTACAATGACAGGCCAACCGCGACTGAGTGACTGACTGGGGTGTGGTAGTACATCTTTCGTTACGGAAAGGCTCTAAAGAAACGGATGAGGGGAATACTTCTTTCTTTGATAAAGGTAAGTGTTATTAAGGTCACTGGAAGAATAATATACAAGAACTGGTATTAAGGTTAGTGTAATTAATTGAAAGTTGAGTAAACGTAAATAAGCAAAGCTGTGGTGATACAATGCTGACATAGTATCTGGATTATAAGGAGAACAGAAAGGGCGAAAAATATGTGGGTGAAAGGATGGATCAGGGTGTTTTGATAGAGTTCATATGTGGAATGGTGGGTGCCAGGTTGGATAAAAAAAAAAAAGTATACAGTTCGGAAGTCTTGGTTGGGAGGAGGAGAGAAAGCCCAAAAAAGGATGAATTACAAGAAGCGTTGGAAAGAAGAAGGCTTCGATGTCCATGAAGAGAATGCTGCAAGCAAGACAGGGGTGAAAGGCGCAGTGTGTGTGTGTGTGTGGGAGTTCGACACAACACTGGTGAACCTTCTGGGTAACTGTATGACGTGGCCAGGGATGTGTAAGTTTTCTCTCAAGGATTTCATCCACGATTCAGCAATTTAAATGTGATTATGGCGGCAATCTGTTAGGGGAAACAGCTCAATGTTGCGATTATTATTATTATTATTATTATTATTATTATTATTATTATTATTATTATTATTATTATTATATACCGTGATAATAATGGAAGCGTGATAGAGAGCAGCCTAGAAAGGCAATATTATTTTTGAGTTTATGCAATAATCAGACCGTAGTTCCAACTGTTTGCAACGGAGGAAATGAACCACGAATCATAATCTTCTTTCCCGCTGGTTTATAGCTGGTTGAAAGAGTGATATTAGAAGAGAAGTGGCCTTGAATTCAGCTGAAAAAAAAATGGTTAAGCATCAAAGAGACCTTTGTAGAAGAAATGTCTTATTTCCAGTGGGGAAATAGTTCGAATAAGGCAAACGAAAAGAATATGACAATAATGTCATCGTGAAATCATTCTCTTGTGTGGAATGAGTTTGGAGCATAGAAAAAGGATGAAGCGTGCGGGTTTATAGTCTTGAGAATAATGAAGAATACAACAGCAAAAGGCAAGAAAATTGGAACTCGTGAATGAAAAGGGTCTGAAGGAGAAGAATCGAAAAAATAATGTAGATGGTAAATGAAGGAGAACGTGCACAATAAAGAAAACTCGAAACACTGTGTATCTAAAAGAATCATAATTGAAGAAAATTAACGAATATTTAAATACAATTACATGAATTGCACAACTGAATTTTAAAATTCTAATCAGATATGTAAAACCTATCAGTCTCCTTACGAAACGAGTAAATATCAGCAAGTATTAAATTTCGTTAAGTTTAACAAGTATTTTAAAAAATATAAATGAGAGAAAGCACTTACATCTTTTTTTTTCACTTATTCGGGAAGAGTGGCTAGTTACATATATAGTTGTTGTTTGCGTATATGTATATGTATATATATATATATATATATATATGTATATATATATATATATATATATATATATATATATATATATATATATATATATATATATATATATATATAATAACGACTGGAATCCTCAGACGCTCTCCAAACCAAAATGTGCAAAAACATGACGGAATCAATACGCACATTTTCCCCCTTTTTCCCCCCTTCATCGCCCCCCCTCTCTCTCTCTCTCTCTCTCTCTCTCTCTCTCTCTCTCTCTCTCTCTCCTTTCAGAGAGGGACAGCCGGTATTCAAAATAATTAACACTGCCGCATGAGAATGAATGGCAATGGCGATGCCAGGGACGATTGCAGGGGAAACTCATATTAGCTTTTTTTCAGCCACTTGTACAGAAATGAATGTGATGACTTTGAAATATTTTTCCATAACCTGGGGGGAATAATTTGCTCAGTCTTCTCCAGGCTGAATGGAAGCAGGAGAAAAAAGCACCTGCAACTCAGGGGGACGGGTATACATTAATTATTTATCTATGCGAGAATACATACCGATTCACCGGTCAATTTATCAACGCCTGGGAGTGCATAACTCTATTCTACCTTAATCCATGGTCCCTCTCTCTCCCTAGACATCCTTTTCTATTCTCTCTCTCTCTCTCTCTCTCTCTCTCTCTCTCTCTCTCTCTCTCTCTCTCTCTATAGACACCCTTTCCTACTCTTCCTCTCTCTCTCTCTCTCTCTCTCTCTCTCTGAACACCTTTGTCTACTTTCCCTCTCTCTCTCTCTCCACCCTTTTCTACTCTTCCTCTCTCTCTCTAGACACCTTTGTCTACTTACTCTCTCTCTCTCTCTCTCTCCACCTTTGTCTACTTACTCTCTCTCTCTCACACATACACACACAACAGACACCCTTCTCTCTCTCTCTCTCTCTCTCTCTCTCTCTCTCTCTCTCTTTCTCACATACACACACACACACACACACACGCACCAGACACCTCTCTCTCTCTCTCTCTCTCTCCCCCGTAAGTAAACTCGTTGGAATCCTGGCCAGCCCATTTAGTGCTTCGGCAAACATGTCACCCAGTAAATGGCTGTTCCAACCTCAGGGAATACACTACATTATCAGAAAACATTGTTTAAAAGTGGTGGATGGGAGAGGATGCCGCAGTATCACTCACATGAGAGGATATTCGCAAAAGCCTACTTAGTTTCTGATTGCCCTGATGACTAATATAACGAATATGTTTACGGAGAATGATGTTTTACATTTCCTGTAGAAATTAATTCTGTAAACTCGTGGCCAAAAAAAAATATATATCGAAAGCATTAACTTTATCAAGCACGTAGTTGCATGTATTGTATATAGCATCTTTCGTTTACACACAAATAATTGGTTATAATTCTGTATATAGTATAAATAAGTACGGCAAATAAATTGTTAAGCGTTCTTATTATTCAGAAGTGCATTCATTGTTCTTATAATAATTATATAACTGGAAGATGTCAATGGGAAAAATATAGTTCGTTTGATGAAAAGTTCAACCACAGTTTACTGTCACGGACTTTCATAATTTCAAAACTGGTTTTTCTTAAGTAATGTTTATTCATAGATCACACTTTATGAATCGAGTATATCCTAACCAGTTTTTGTCCAAAAGGTATGCGCTGTGCTATGTTAAAAACAAAAAACATAAAACTTTGCAAATCTTTTTAATATACTTAACAAAGCTGGAGATAATTAGTCATTACTATTAGATCTACTAGTACTTAAATAATTAAATATCTAAATATTTAGCTAGGCAATTATATGAGCGCGCAATAACACACAAACACATATGAATATCGATATCTATGTCTGTATATATATATATATATATATATATATATATATATATATATATATATATATATATATATATATATATATATATATATAAGCAAGCGAATATGAACTGCTGAATTTGAGTTCTTTGCATACTTGCCCTCTTAAGTTTTCCCAATTTTCCACTTCCCTCCTCCTCCTCCTCCTACTCCACCTCCTCCTCCTACTCCTCCTCTTTGGCCTTTCTCACTTGTCTCTACCTTCCGAAGCTGAGCAAGCTGTCAACTATTTTAATCCAGGAAGAACAAAATGGGAGGGCCATTAGCCCGGAGTGACCTGACACGAATTTTTTCTTTATTATTTCCACCTCTCTCATTCAGCAGCCTACAGAGCAACTCTCCCCAAACCCCCTCTCTCTCTCTCTCTCTCTCTCTCTCTCTCTCTCTCTCTCTCTCTCTCTCTCTCAATAGCTGTATTTGACGAGTTGGATTACAAGAAATAAACTTAAAACTGTATATTCCTCGAATAGTCATTAAACATATCTTAGCGGCAGAATGATAAATAACGTGGTTTGGAAAATTCTCTTTTCATTAATATTAGCCCCCGTAGGGGAGTACTGCTGTCAGTGCACCTAATGCGGTGCACTGTAGGCATTACTTAAAGTTCTTTGCAGCGTGCTTTCGGCTCCTTGCTGCAACCCACTTCGTTCCTTTTACTGTACCTCCTTTCATATTCTCTCTCTTCCACCTTACTTTCCACCCTCTTCTAACAACTGATTCATAGTGCAACTGCTTTGAGGTTTTCCTCCTGTCACACCTTTCAAACCTTTTACTGTCAATTCCCGTTTCAGCGCTGAATGACCTCGTAGGTCCCAGTGCTTGGCCTTTGGCCTGAATTCTGAATTCAGTTCGTCAATATTACCCAGCAAAACCCAGATCTCCGCTTGCGTGGGAGTGTGTGGGACGGTAGGTAATTGCTTTTCATGATATCAGTTTGGAAGAGAAGTACGTGTACTGGATTTGACGCAAAAATATTAAGGAATGATATATTAAAAAAAAAAGGAATTAACTCGGACCTTGCAAGAACGCGTTATGCATATAATTATACTTTGAACGTGCGTGTCACTCCACTCCATTTACAATCATCTTTCATGATAACGTTTCTCGTCTGAAGATAAATGCCAAGTCTTTAAAATGAACTAGCACCGAGTGCACAAAGAAATGCTGAAAAATGAAGGAAATGAATGAGGAATGGAAAATGAACACTAACTGAAATGTCGCAATTTATAAACATAAAAAAACTAAAATTACTGCACCGGTTTGGAACAAATGAGATATCAGAGCAAAATGTAAATACAACAATCCTTGAAATATCACATTCGATATCAAATGTGTTTATTTAGCCGTAATCCGTAAACAATGTCGTACTTTTATCATATATTTATAGAAAATAAACAATTACCGAAAGAGACGAGTTCGAAGCTGTCGTGATGTTACGTGTTTACTCTTACAACAAAAACGAAATCCATTACGTTACTTTTTTCTACCGCTATTACTAAAATAATATATGGAACGATAATGATATAGAAGATCATTTTACCAACGTAGTTTTGGGCAAGGAAGAGTTTGAGTCATAAGGTTTTTTTTTGAGGAAATTATGTGACACGTTTCAGAATAACTGGTAAAACTTATAAGACGTGCATGAACCTAGCTTATTATAAATCAAATATAACCAATCAACATCTGCAGTGTTGCAGATGTATGGTACGGGTGGCTGTTTGTGAATTAAGCCTTTACAGTAAAAGTGAAGCTTACGTAATAGCAATTACATAGGCGAGCTGTTGGTTTAAAATGGAAAAAATGTCTCCAAAAAAGGTGAAGTTATTCCCATTTCTGTCTACGAATCATATGGATATACACTGAAAGAAGTTATAAAAAAGTACAGAAGACACGGGTGAGAAAGCTTAATGTAACTCCTAAACCTGCGGAAGGAACTTGGAAAGGTTACCTTCTGCGAATGCCTCAGAACTGGTGAATACAGACTGCTAAAGAGAGTTCGAAAGTGTTTGTAAAATGGGAAAAAATAAAGTTAGCACGGCCTGTGAATTAATTATGGAGAACCGCAGAGTGAATGCATGTGAACAGTAGTTTTATGACAAATGTAAGGTATAAAAAAGTGTATCAGTGTTTTGAGGTGGCTCAACCTTGCAGAAAGAATGTGGGAGGGTATGACAGTAAGAAGGGTGTACTACACCATGCAGATCTATAGGAGTGAAAGAAAGATGGAACTAGAAATTAATGGACTGCTTGTGTCGATGAAGTGTTGGACTGAACGGGTATTAATGGCATTCGTGGTAGAAAGGAGTAAAAATGACGCAGTATGTAAACAATGAGAAAAGGGGCAAAGTAATGGAGCTGCATTTTACTTCATTTATACCTATTAATTTTATTTTAAACACATGAGAATCCAACAATCAACAATGAAAAGATTAATGAGTCAATGACAACTCCCGCTTCGTCTGTACCATTCAGAATAAAAGAGTCATTGGTAAGGAATAATAACAGTAAAATAATATTAAAAAACGATAGTCTAAAGCTTTTTCACGATGCTTTTCAAAGTAACAACTTCTACTCAATAACACTAAGGATAAATTCATCTCTATAAATTATTGTGAAGCTTACCTTAGCGCTACTCCATACAAACAGACAATGCAGCATTACTATGCTTTAAATTCAACAATTTTAAAAACGCAATACCTTCTAAATGTCACATGTCACAATGTTTTTTAACAGAAGCCCAGACTGTTGTTAAAAGCTTCACGCACAACAAAAATACTATCAATATTGCTGGTCAAAGACTTCACTGCTCTTACGTAGCATCACTCGGGTTTACTTGTCCATAAGCTCTTTACTTACCATCCTTACAGCACCTGAGATGCACTCTAAGGCAGTGCTTAAGAACTCTCCTCAATGCCCTAAAATATAGGAAAATGTCATCCATTCGTCTCACTTTAATAGACAAACAAGTGTCTAGGATAACACCTATATACTTTCTATAACTGTCACTCATGTGATTGGCATATGTTAATTAGTCATGATCAACTGCAACAGTTACGCATAAATTTTGTTTCACAAGACGCAACTGCAGCCTAAAATAAATAAAATTATGTACTTCGTATTTTAGTCCTTATGCAGCACCGGACAACTGCCACTGTCACTCTTGAATATTACAAGATACATACACATGAATGTATGCATGTATGTACTGTATACATGTACATATATATATATATATATATATATATATATATATATATATATATATATATATATATATATATATAATGCATATAAGTCACAAATAATCAATTTATATCAGCGTTTACTATAGCCTATCGATGACGTGAAACCTAACAAAATTATAATTTTAGAAGCATAGCTACCCTGGTCCTTTTTGGGTTTGAGCAAGGGTGACAGTGACCTCTGGAACTCGAACCTCAAGAGTAATGCCCATCATGGAAATGATTAGTCACAAATGGCTTACCAGTAGCTTAATGTCGAAGATTATAAAAACAGTGACAGATTAGTGACAAAATTATCACACGCATGCATACAAACATATATATATATATATATATATATATATATATATATATATATATATATACTGTGTATATATATATATATATATATATATATATATATATATATATATATATATATATATATATATATATATATATATGTGTGTGTGTGTGTGTGTGTGTGTGAGTGTACGCTTTACATACCCGTACAAGAAAGACCATGCCCACCAACAGTGTATTAATCACCCGGTTGCAAAGCGCCACTCATCTCAATCACATTTAAAAGTCCCCCTCCCCTGACAACAACTATCACTGTAATATGTCTACCATCCATTAATTAACGCTCCATTCTCGTGTCTTTTCTCTTCCAAAAAACTTGCCATTACAGCTTCTGTCCTTTCTCATTCATCATTTCAGCCATGAAACTATTAAGCATCCTTAGAAACAAAAGACATTATTCACAGAGAAGTCTACATATCCTAAACTAAAGTTTCGCTTTCGTCACGAAATCTTCTCATAGCTCTCAACAAAATACGTCCTAAACCCAGCATTTCCCAACACCTTTTCTCTCTCTCTCTCTCTCTCTCTCTCTCTCTCTCTCTCTCTCTCTCTCTCTCTCTCTCTCTCCAAACCGAAAGATATATATACATGCATACATATATATATATATATACATGCATACATATATATATATATATATATATATATATATATATATATATATATATATATATATATATATATATATAAGAATGTGTGTGTGCATGTGTATGTATGTATACATGTTTATATTTGTATAGATTATATAGATATGTATATATGCATACATACATATATATATATACACACAGACAGACAGACACACACACACACACACATATATATATATATATATATATATATATATATATATATATATATATATATATGTGTGTGTGTGTGTGTGTGTGTGTGCTTTCGCGCGCGTGCGTGTTCGGGAGCGCAAAGAACCAAAATTGAACAATCCCCATAGGCAAGAAGAAGTTTCGGCCCGCCTCCTATCACCCTGCTACCCACCACCGCCGCCCAAAAAAATGCCATTAAAGCACAAACGGTGATGGTTATGATGCCATTTGGAATTTTTGCATTTTGTGCCTGGAATAAAAGATGTGGCTGGTGTCTCGAGGAACAACCCTTGTGAGATGCGGAACAATTCCCGCGGCCAATGAATAATGGATGTCGTACAGGTCCCTTACTTGCGGCGACATTCCCCGTCATATGTTTATATTTACTCGGGGGCATCTTTCGCTGGAGGCTACAATATGACCCGCCATTAGGATCATTCGTTACATCACTATAAGGCTTCTTTTCTCTTTACCCCCCCGGGAAGAAAGTTCTTGTTCATTGTATACCGACGACTTTGTATAATATATGAAAAATGACAAGACGTCTTATATGAAAACTGCCAAAGAGATAATATCCAGTAAGAATTCTTTTAATAAGGAAAATTTCATCTCATCAGAATTGTCAGTGTCAATGTCATACGTATCATGTTTTCCAAAAATTTCTGTGGGCGCAAACATCTCCCATCTTCAGTGCTTTAAAAATCTAACATGTAGTTTCATTCACTTTCAGTCTTCGGCGCAAAAAATAACTGGATGGTTGATATTGGTTTCTTTGGCGCCCACTCAAGAGTAAATAGTGTTAGGGCAGTATTGAGTGAAATAAAGTGTATTAACACAGTTATAATCACAGGAGGAATGACCCTACTGTCTTTCTGGAAAGTGCTAAAAGGTAAGTAAATAACAGATCACATGTGTTTGTGAAATGAAGAAAAGAGTGACGGAACACTTCACTTTTAAATTCCAAAATAAACAAGAAGCTTCAATTGGCAAGGCTTCAGCACCATAGTTTCACTACGCTGTTTTTTCTGATCATGTCTTTTCTGGATGAATATGCTCTTCGTCTAAAATTAAAAACTTATCTTCAGTTTATCTAATTTGAAATGAGATTACATACACATACCCAATATTGTTACTGTCCATCGATAACGCCTTATGTAGTCTATTCAGGGAATAAAACTTATAAAAACATCAATAGAAAAGTTGTTGCAGTTGTCATATCCGCTCTTAACAATGGACAACTGTATGATAAAAATTCCGCTGGACACAAATAATCCCTGCAACCTGAATCACTCTTTAGTGACAACCCTTAAACGAAATGAACGAACTGGAAAGAAAAAGATCTGATAATGAAACCATTAATACACTTTCACACACACAGACAACAAAAGGCGTTTCTTATATTATCCCGACCACAGTTTGTTGAGACCAAAATACCTGCCTTTAGAATGAGTGACAAAACGAAAGCTGCTAAGCAAAGAGAGCGTTTCTGCTCTTTTCCTCTTCGGGCGCCATTACGTTACTGAAGAGTATTATGTGAAATCGTCTCGTATTGGGGGATGCTACAGAATGCGACGAACCACCCACATCTTTTCCTTTGACACTTGGAATGTTGTCCTTCAATGGCCCATCCCAGTAATTGCAATATAAGCTCTTGCTGAATAAGAGAATTCAACATGGCCGCCAGGAGAGAATTTCTTATTTTAGAAATTGATTCATGGGTGTAAGTTTGGGAAAGATGGATAGTCTTTAAAAGTATAATATCAATTTTGCACTGACATTTACCTTCTATTTTCTATAGTACAGCTATTCTTATGATTTTTTTTATCAATAACGTATTGAACACCATGGATAATCATCAAAAATTATTCTCAATAAAAAACAAGTAAAAAATGCGCCCATCGGAGCAATACAGTTTTCTGTACAGCGTATAATGCTGTATGAAACTTTCAGCCACGGCCATGAAACTTTACCCAAAGCCCGGTGGTGGCCTGTGTTGTTAGCATCTATAGCGGTGCCAGACGCACGATCATGGCTAACTTATAACCTTAAATCAAATAAAAACTACTGAGGCTAGAGAGCTGCAATGTGGTATGTTTGATGATTGGAGGGTGGATGATCAACATACCAATTTGCAGTCCTCTAGCCTCAGTAGTTTTTAAGATCTGAGGGCGGATGTGTAGACAAACAGTCATCTCATTAGTTTTCTTTTACAGAAAACTAAAATGTATAAAGGTCCTCATCCTATCATTATCATTCTCAGTAGCAATTCTCTCTCACGCAATCTCCTTAAACATACAATTTTTTCCCCAACCAGAGAAGGCAATTTTCCAAAAATCCACATGGAGCAAAAGACCATCTATGTGTTTATGCTGCGAATTATAACCCGTTCCATGAACGAAACAGATATATTCAAAAGCTGAAAAGGGGTGCCTAAAACGCTGCATAATGAACCGAGACTTCCCTCCGCAGGTGCAGTTGATTTCACACCACCTTGACAAAGGTAATTCAATCACCCAAGAGTCTCTTGTTACCAATTACACCGGAAAAGTCTAGAAGTCTCGGGAAGGAACTGCTTTTTTGGCGAGGGAAATGCAATTACTGTACAGAAGAGGATTTCGTGTATAATAGGCATATGAGAGATTTGTATTTACAGACGAATATGATAAATCCTTTCAAAATATCTGAAGGTTAGTAAATATCTGCAGTTGTAGGGATAAGACCGGTAAAATGACCGTAGGACAAAGCACAAAATAACGTCCGCTTGATCTTACAACACAGATTGTAACAGCAGGAGGAAGTTAATACAAAATTAGTAGCTATGGAAGATACTTGAAAAATTTTGCCGGCAAAAACATGGTCAAATTATATATAAAAGAAGGAAATAAACTGTATTACTATGCAAAAGATAAAAGCAAAGACTTTCGAACACCTGAACAGTGAATTTCTTACCAACAATTTTGGTAACAACACGCTGTTAAGTTACTGATGGTGTACTGTTCGACTAATACACTATTACAGAAAATGCTGCAATGTATGTAATGAAAACGTAACAAAGGATGCTCAAATTCGAAACGATAATAATAACAGGAGAGCTGCTGTATCACTGAACTGACAAAGCAACGGGAAATGACAAAATTGAAAGCTGGAAATATGAACATCAAAATTTAGCAGCAGTCCTGTACTTTATGAAGTGTCACTGACACGCAAATATTATGACGTATTTTCTCTATGGTAGAGCGACAACACTGGCACAGTGCCAGCTTGAAATTGAAACGGTGCTTGAATGCTTTAAAGGCTGGTCGTGATTTAGTCAAAGAAACAGCTTTGCTTAAGTCTACAATTCTTGTAGGAAGAAAAAACACTCAAAAGGAATGCCTGAATGTGAACAGTGCCCGAAAAAGATCGTAATTTGATGCACTGTCACTACACGAAAGATACCCTGATGGTAGAACACTTGCTATCGTGGTGCTTTACAAACGCTAATGCTTCCTCGAGGAAAACATTTATGGCCATTATTACTAAAGCTTAAGTTTAAGAGCCTCACTTGAAAAAGAAAAACACGACTAGACTATACCACAACTTTAATTCCATACACCACTTAATTGTTTGAAAAACACAAACAAAATTCTTACCTCAAGGCCATAGAATAGAGGATTAAAACAGAAGGAATGAAGCAATTTCTCAAAAAGCTTTGATCGCATGACCAAGCGCAAAAAAATAAAATAAAAAAATAAAGTTACTTTCACCATGAGCTATCTTTAGCAAGAATATTATTCAACCAATCCGAAACAGAAAATGAACTGTGGCCATAATAAAGTGTTTACTGGATTCAACACGCTGAATTATGAACATCAGATGAGGGAGTATCAGAGTTTTATTTAAATGTCCATTTTTAATAAGCCACTACAACGGCACAGTCTGAGACTACATTCACAATACACTTCAGAATACCTCCTACAGCGCTGATCAAACTGCAGCAGTAATGTATGAGGAAACAAACTGCTTAGTATTGTGCCTCCATTTAAGAGCTCTATATGCTGCAGAGACCATCTTTCGTTTGACTGCAATATTTCACGTCAATCACAGTATATATATATATATATATATATATATATATATATATATATATATATATATATATATATATATATATATATATATATATATATATATATATGTTACATTCAACATGCGTAATCAGTCATTACGCGTAATGACTGAAATTTCAGTCATCACGCGTAATGCACTTTAGGGGACATTTGATCCCCAGGAGCTAGTACTAAACACGGCGAAACAGTGAGTCACCTACATTGTTTCGCCGGGTTTAGTACTAGTCCCTGGGGGTCAAATGTATTTCACCGTGTTTAGTACTAGCTCCTGGGGGATCAAATGTCCCTAAGTGCATTACGCGTGACGACTGAAATTTCAGTCATTACGCGTAATGACTGATTACGCGTGTTGACTGTAACACACACACACACACACACACACATATATATATATATATATATATATATATATATATATATATATATATATATATATATATATATATATATATATATACACATATTACATATATATATTATATATATATGTGTGTGTGTGTAAACACACTTACGAATATCATAATACAAGACCCACCTTTCAGGGAAAGTAAACAGAAGAGCAATGTTCTTCAGCAAAACATTTAAAACAGTGATATAAAAGTAGATGATTGCTTTATTATCACTGAATGCTATAAAAGGATACACAGTAATGCAAAAATATGCTCAAGAGGGAAATGATGCGGTAAAGTAAATCTTTTTCATAAAGTTAAACGCTGTTGTCAGTGGATAAAATGCAATGACATCTGTAAAAAAAGAAAGCCGTGTGTAGAACAATCATTTCAACGAAAGTGTCAGTGATGTTTTCTTGATATAATCAGCAAGAGATTTCGTGATATCTTAAAAATGAAAAAGGGCGATGTGCCGTTGTAATACGATGAAAAAAAAACTGCTGTCTTGTGCAAATTCTTAAGGTGAAGACTAAGATAAACTAAATGACTGCTAAAAATTCCGTCCCTATAGAAAGCATAATTCAAGTTCAAGAGAGGAAGGACTTACAGCCTTACGGTAGTCACAAACAGTTCTTCATATGGAATGGAATGGAATACAGAATTTTGGCCCAAGGCCAAGCCCTGGGTCCCATGAGGTCATTCAGCGCTGAAAGGGAAATTGATGACAGAAAGGTTTTATAGGTGAAACTGTAGGAAAACCTCGCAGTTGCACTACGAAACAATTGTTAGGAGAGGGTGGAAAGTAAGGTGGAAGGAAGAGAATATGAACGGAGGTATAGTAAAAGAAACGAAAGGGGTTGCAGCTAGGGGGCGAAGGGACGCTGCAAGGAGCCTTAGGCAGTGCCTACAGCGCACCGCATGAGGCAATTCATATGAGTATCCAACATTTACCAAGGATTCGCTCTCCACTACGGTCATTGACTTGTTTCCAAACTGTTTATGATATGTATGTGATAAGTTGCCAACGTGTGTCTGTGACATGTTTTACCGTAGCGTGGACACATCCTCAATTGACAAGCGCTGCTTTTAGACACTATGTAGTCTGTATTTTTAATTATTATATTTAATATTTTTACTATTATTCTCAATGTTATTGCTGTGATTATCACTATTATGATTCCATTTTTACTACCATTTCAGCAACTGTGGATATTGTCGATTATCAACTGAATAATTTTATCTCGTGTATCTAAATTGTGTTAATTGTACTGTCTCTACTCTGAATATTCCGTGTATATGCCCCTTAGCTGAAACAAAGACTATTATTATTATTATTATTATTATTATTATTATTATTATTATTATTATTATTATTATTATTATTATTATTATTCCAAAACGAGACATCGCACAACTGTATTCTTACGCTTCCATTGACTTCAAGATGCCCAGAAACAGATGTTAATGTAGGAAATCAACATGTGCAGGAACATAAATTAAATACTGATTCACTGGAATTTATATAACACGGACGATATACTCTTAATTCTGGAACAGTGGTAAAGACTTTTAGCGTCGTGATACTCATCGTAATAGAACGTTAAAAGGGGGTTTGACGAAATCAATCCTTCTGGGGCAGTGATTTGATTCGAAAACTTTTGTTCTAGTTGTAGTGTAAGTTCGTTTCGTGAAACAAATAATTAACACTGATTTTCCAAAAGACCAACTTAAGAGTAGCATGGATCAAGAAAAGCCAAAGAGTGAAACGATTGCATTGCAACAGTACTTAGTTCATGGTTGGACAATGTGTTTTTTGTCTGTGGAATATACTATCCTAGTGTATGTTATTAAGAAACTATTTTATAATATTCGTCCTTATTGTCACAGCATCGTACTTGGATCATTCTGGTGCTGTTAGATTAAGTTAGCCTTATTTTATTTTTTCTACATTGAGCAGCTCGAGGATGATGTGCTAAGTTTGTCTACATGTTAAGAATATCATCTCAATGTGAAATAAATTACAGTATGTCTAAATGTTAAGAATATTATCTCAATCTGAAATAAATCACAGGAAGAGAAACTATATCATCTTAGTTTTTTAGAAGCCATACAGATTCATGCTCTAAGTGTAACTCAAGATCTCTAAACATATATTAATCGTTTACTTCGCCATTAAAAGCATAGTTAAAAAAATCACTAGGAACTCTCAAGAAAATGCAAGATGTTGGAGCTCTACTACGTGTACAGGACACGTTGTCAGGATCGATTCTAGAAAAATACAAAATAGTTAAGACGCCTCTCTCTCTCTCTCTCTCTCTCTCTCTCTCTCTCTCTCTCTCTCTCTCTCTCTCCTTCCTTGCTTACACAGTATTTGCAAGATAACGCCACCTTTAAGTGGCAGTAGCAGAACTTACTGCACTCGACCGAGGCGTTAACAGACCCTTCTAGGAACAGAGGGAAAACTCGAACTTCTGCCCTAGACAAAAAGAAAGTTCCAATTCCAAGCAAATAATGTATTGACTTTCAGGTCTCCCCACCCCCCTAAAAACCCTGGAAGCCGGCAAAGAAATCACGCCCTTAACTCACGCATACGCAGAGGTGAAATCAGCGTGCCGAATATGAATAGGCGAATAAAATAAAATCTTAAGACGAGCGCACCAGTTCAGATAAGCGGATTGAGGGCAAAGGCTGGCAGCACCAGATGGGGAGACGGGCATAGGCACGATTGGGGGTCCTTGGCAGCGCCGTTGGTGCCCCTGAGGGGAGGAGGTGGGTGGCGGAGTGACGACTGTGTGATGACAAAATGATTGGCAAGTACTGAAAGGGAATGTGATATCTATATTGATACCCACGTAATGAGATTTTTCTATATTATTATGAAACAATGTGGTTCTACAGACGGTTGGCAACTGTAGTCAGATGTAGTCTTACAAAGGAAAGGTTGACCTTATTATCAATTTTTTTATCTCTGTAATAATTTTTTAAGTAGTCAATCCTTAAAAAATTGCAGTGACTTAGTCAGATGATAGCACCTAAAAATTTTACTTGGTTTAACTGGGGTTATGAAAATGAGATTCGAATTCGGGCTGCCGCCCATCAGTTGACCCTGTTCTGAAAGGATACCAGCGCCAGCTTGGGTCGAGAGAATGGCATGGGGATAGCAGCCTCATCCGTACAGACTACCTAAAAACTAGGAGACTCCACCCCACCTACTCTGAAGGAGAAAAAATGTATGTATGTATGTATGTATGTATGTATTATATATATATATATATATATATATATATATATATATATATATGTGTGTGTGTGTGTGTGTGTGTGTGTGTGTGTGTGTGTGTGTGTGTGTGTGTGTGTGAGCCTGAAAATTATAACGCTGCTAAAACTCTCTCCACCTCTCGTCCCTTCTCCATAGAGATTTCTTAAACAAATGCAGAATCGAAGGGACCTGAACAGACATAGGTTGCACGGTGCTTCAGAAATTTAATTTCAGCTTACGGCTGACATCTGACGTAATGATATCACAAAGAACAAGTCAGACACGTACCGACCAAGGAAACCTATAGAAGACAATGCACAGAGAGGCTAATTATAACAGAGTAGTTTGATATCGTAGGGATGGAACAAGAAAGAGATATGGTTCGAGTTTTTTTTTATTTCGTTCCAAAGGACGTATCGTCACTCGGCTGCGAGCAACGGTATAAGTTTTTATTTTTTATTTTTGTGAAGATATGAATATATGCATGTGGGGAGAGAGAGAGAGAGCGTCTATAAATACTTGAACATTTTAAAAACCTAACCTCGTCAAGCAATTTCAATTCGGAAAGTTACTTCGCCGAGAGTCAAATTGTGTCGGTTACCTCAGACAACAACATAGAAATGCTTCCTTAGGTCACATGTCAGCCTCCATTTGGTCAAAGGACTGTGCTCTGTTGTTACTGGGTGGGAAACTCACAAAGCTTCCCTGAATGTAATTTCGACACTATTTCAGCCATTTGCTTTTCAGTGAAATATAATTCTATGCGAACTAGATACAAAAAAGGCCGCCAAATATGATGAATACTTCAAGAGGTGATGACTCGTAAAAAGGAAAATGTCTGTGACTTGACTGCCTTACGGTTTTCCACTCTAGTAGATGGGATTAAGCCACGCCTTTTTATTCTTATCTTATGTCAAGCCCAGATTAGATAAAGTCCTTCCCATTGGCCTCTCCGTCTAAAAACATTCTCATACCAGTGTAAAGCGAAAAAGTATAGGGTTCCCCATGAGACGGATAATGGAAAAATGTCCATATATTGACCATTAAGAGATTAATTTGATTAATACTACACGTAACAGGGTATCAACAGCAACCTAATATTTCACACGATACTCGACCTTATCAAATATATTTATCCGTTATTGTAAACTGAATCATTCAATCTCTGGTATTTATCATAGAAAGTTTTATCATATTCTTCTTGCATTCATCTTTGTTTTAACAATTTTCTCAACTGTATTCTACACTCATTAACTTAACACTGAAATTCCATGCAAACGTGGCTAAATCAAATAATGGATAAAACACTATATCTTTGTTTCTGTGGAACAATCCTTCATAATGATGAATAGCTAACAATCTGAGAGCTGACATGCCTACGTTTATCATATAAGCTTGCGATAACTTTTTCATTTATCACTTTAGTCTCAATAACCACAAATGTAGCATCACGATTTGAGCGAGTTTCTCTATTAAGTATCAATTCCGTGGGAGATAAATTACTTTTTTCTATCACAATTTTCGTGCCGCTGTTCAGATGCAGTACATCGTCAGTATATCCAAAGCCTTTAGTAACTTTCTGAAGACACCATATTTTGTTTGAGTGTTACTCTGCATATAACTGACTTCATAGATTTCATAGTGATATGAAAATACCTTGGCAAAACCTCGGCATGAGTGAATGATTGATTCCGCTTAGAAGTTAAATCACTGCATTTAAAATTGATATTATTATTAAAATACACTTAGATATAGGTAATAAGAGGTGTCATTCCAGGGGAAAAAGGTATAAAGAATATTGCTAAGCAGTGTAGTGTAATAAAATGTAAAAACTGATTGAGTTTTTCTTATGAATCTCTTATTTCTAAGCCTTCTTAATTGTTAATATTTTCACCAACCTTCCTCCCATCATTATTGGTTTAAGAGGTTTACTTGTAGTGCCAACAAACCTTGATCTAATTGGATGTTTGTGAAATTTAGGGATCCAATATATATAACGGGTAGCGGCGTTTTCTGCTTAATATTAACCTTAACTGACATGATGAAGTTAATTTAGCTCTGGGTATCATCTTCATTTTCTTATGGAGTAACGGTATCTAAGATACCAATTGCCCTATTTACAATGTTGAAGGTATATATACAGTGTATATATGTGTGTGTGTGTGTGTATACAGATTGACAGATAGACAGATAGATAGATAGATAGACAGGCAGACAAATAAATAGATAGGCACATAAACATTAAGCCCACATTATTGTTTAATATGAAATTCACTTGGGAATAACTTAGACCCAAGGAATTTATATTTGTTAGTGCAATTTCCCGGCAAGGTTTCGAACCTGGGCTTTTCGTTTGGGAATAATGATATACACGCTACTGTGGCCACTCTGCTATGAAAGGAATAAAAAAAAAATCACGCGTCCAGGTGGCAAAAATTGATACACAAATACTGTATATGCACACACACACACACACACACACACACACACATATATATATATATATATATATATATATATATACACTTCCAACCATATACATATACACACATGTGAATATACAGTATATACACACGGAGAAATGACACTAAAAAATTTAAAAGCCTGTCGAACCTTACACGCAATAAATTGTAAAAAATAGCCTGAAAACTTGTATCTCTCTCTCTCTCTCTCTCTCTCTCTCTCTCTCTCTCTCTCTCTCTCTCTCTCTCTCTCTCTCTCTCTCTCTCTCTCGTTTTCCCCTCCTTTACATAAACTTCGTAAATAAATGCTTGTTCAAATCACAATTATGCTCTTTTAAAGATTCTTCTACGTAGAGACTCAGTCTTCCTGTCATAAAAAAGGAGAAGTATTAAAGACAATTCCCTGGGAACTGTCGCATGATTTGCCACAGGTCCATTAGGGAATGCGAATAAAACACAAAAGAGGATTGCAAATTGATGCCATGTGAATTGTGGGAATAATGAATGACATACGAAGACAATAAACGAAGTTCAATACCATTAACAATCGCCAAGTCTGCATGAAGTCAGAACGTGTGCTAATCTTGCAGCAAAGAGTATATGGTCAGTTTTGAATTATATAATTTGTACACACAAATAAATAAGAAAAAAATAAGGTCAACCTATGACCCAAACATCCAACTCAAAATTTTGCATCTTCCTGTAAGCACGTCACTGCTACGCCATTTCTACTGTCTTTATTCTTAAACTGTAGGGGACCCTTTTTAGTTTTCTGTATAAGAAAACTATTGTGTCGGCTTTGTCTGTCCGTCCGCACTTTTTTTGTACGCCCTCAGATCTTAAAAACTACTGAGGCTAGAGGGCTGCAAATAGGTATGTTGATCATTCACCCTCCAATTATCATACATACCAAGTTGCAACCCTCTAGCCTCTGTAGCTTTTATTTTATTCAAGGTTAAAGTTAGCCATAATCGTACTTCTGGTACCACCATAGGTACCAAAAACACAGGCCACCACCGGACCGTGGCTGAGTTTCATGGGCCGCGGCTAGGAATTTCATGGGTCGTGGCTGACGTCACCACCGGACCGCGGCTGAGTTTCATGGGCCGCGGCTATACAGAAAAGTTGACTGCGCCAAAAAAACTTCGGCGCATTTTTTACTTGTTTTCTTTTATCACTGGTTTAAAAGGATGTTCTCTCCATCTATTATAGTCTTAACTTTGGTATTAGCGTACGGCATCTCCGGATAGAGTTACCCCTTTACTGTAAATTTTTTAACAGAACAGGCATCTCAGACTTCCTTTACGCACTGGAATATCTGCACAAAAAAACTGGTTGTATTTTCAATGCCTCAATGATATAAGAGAACTGGTTAACTACTGACCGCATTCGTCTCGTCAATTACTTTACGTTTAATTCAAGTTATCAATTCTATTTATTCTCATAGTCAGTATACTTGGAATGGATGCTACTTATCTCTGTCACCTCATCAGACCAACGTGACTATAAAGCCTCGGTATTGTCATTTCTACTAAATAAGTCTACAGCAGCACGAACTTGTTAGGCAAGCTTCCACTCAACAGAGTGATCATGAATATTCGGAAAAGAGAAAATTAGGCCCAGGAGAATAGAAACAAAGACAGGAACATGCCAAAGGAAAGATAAGAGACAGAATAGAGTTAGAGACCAATGATAACTGGTAATGAATAGAGAGGAATCTCCACAGAGAAAATATATCAGATCAGTTGTTGAAAACGGAACATAAAATTCGCCCACAAAGGAACTCTAGGGAAATAAAATCGAAGAGAACAAAAACATCAAACAAAAGTTCCAGAATATCTGAGTATAAAATGATATGAGTAAGATAGGATAAAATAAGCACCGTTTTGTGATAATCATAATGCTCGGGAAAAAGATGTACAAAGTGTATTTATATAGAAGTACAAATCAATCAAGACAGGACTGAATGGAGGAATTGATGTACAGGATCCCCATGAAACAATAAAGGCAACAAGAGAGAAAGAAATAAAATTATTCATGTATTTTCAACAATATTATCTGTCAGATAATAATAAAAAAAATGAGACGCGTATAGCCTCAATATCCTAAATTCTGGAAACATGAAGATAATCTAACGGGTAAAAGAAACAATGACCACTATTAGCATTTAAGAGGTAAATAGAGAAAAACATAAAACTATGCCTCTAAAATAAAAAAAAGTGCTCGGTAAAAACGGCGTAAGCGCTTATAACTGAAAGTGACGAATTGTACAAATCGACACATACAAAATCCCTACACCTTGCTATCAAACAAGGCTTCAGTCATCCAAGAACCTCTTAAAAAACAGTATGCCATCGAGTCTTACAATCATCATAACTGCAACAGGTGCTAATCGTATTTATTAAAATGAACGGTTGATTAATAACCTTGCCATTTCTCCCCACCTTAAATAAAAAACTTCCTTCCTAGGAGCTGTTTTTTAGTCCCAACTAAAGTCCTTAAATATCGTTTTCCAAACACTGCCAGACTGCATTCCGTCAGAGCTCATTTGGTCTGCCTGTAAAGGTACGCGCCCCGATGTATCCTTTGTAAAGTTAATAAGACTTACAGATTTTCCCGCTTCAATTAAGCTACCAAAGAACAAAATACAACAGAAGTCACTTTATCAAACATGCAGGATGATAATTGAGGGAGATAAATTCCTAATTTCTTTCGTACACAGCTGATGTTGCATATTTCATTAATTTGTTTGTTTACTTGAAAAACAAACAGTTTAATTATTATTGCGATCCTTTCATGTTAAAATAGTACCCATCCAAAATTTACCTGGTCTTACGGTCGAATTCCAATGCTCAAAATAACTAAAAAAAATACCACTTCCGTACGATGTAAAGATATCTAAAATATAGTCATTTGAAGGTGCCAGCCCTCGCATTCAAGCTCTATATTTTGAACAGGGTTACACTGGATTTAAACTATTGATGCCAAATTAAAGAAATCTCTTGACCGGAGATTACACAGCCATTAATCAACTTCAGCACTAATCAAAGGTCTTAGATGTCAAAACGCAGCTGATCTCCAGGAAATCTCTTCGTAAGGATCAATACGGCTGCTTTATTAATTAAAGTTTATTGATCAAAAACATTCAAAGTAAGTCCATTCTAAGGTAAACAAGGATATCTCTTTCAGGTGTTGTGTGTGTGTGTGTGTTTGAGTGCGTCTGTGGTGCGTACAAAATTCTTGAAAAATATTCTTAAATATCTGCAGATTATAGATATTGGATTAGAGAATAGCGGCCAGTAAAAACTGTAATAAACGTTTACATAAGAATACAGAACTGAATTATAGTTAACTAAAAACATAATCCTTCAAAGACGGTTTCGTATCTTTAATCAATTTCTTGAAGAACGATATAATCAAAACTTCTTCCATCTTCTCTACAGTTTAAACAGGGGAGCGCAAGACTCTGCAGCAAAAAGCAAACCTGCCAAAGGTATCTTATCCGCTGAACAAGCTTCAGAAGATCGGAACAACAAGGGGAGGTTGGGGCGAAGGAAATCTTTCAGGAGAAAAGCCGATAAAACGGAAGGTTAAATGTAAACTCGCCCTCTGACCCAAGCGTGCTCTTTATATCTTCGGCCGACCTAAGGTCAGTCGGAAGTATTCCGTGACTGGAAAACATACGGCCAGATGCTTTTATGTATTTTCCTTTGTCTCCTAACCTGGGCCTCTCTCTTAGCACAGAGATTCCAAGCTGTTTACAAAGGGCTTCTATCTGTCGTCGACCTTGCCTTTCTTTCAGTCACCCGTCATAAACAGAGGCGAAAGTGCAAATGACGTTTTTGCTTTCCTGGCGGGAGCTGTGATCCCTCTAAAGTCGAGTAAATATTGTTAACAATAACGTGGCCAGTATGAATAGGAGTCAAGGGCTCTGCAACAAAACAAGAAATGAAAGGGGGGCCCGAGATCTTTGATGTCGCTGACAACGGAGTTACACTGGCTATCGACTCGGCAAACTTTGGGTCTTGAGTCATTGCGACCTACGCTCTTAAAAGATGAAATATCATTACTGGGCGTTTATAACGTGGCGCCCTTAAAATTTGTTCAACTGCAGATAAGAGTTTAAAGATTCTTTTTGAAGATATAGGTTACAGTTTGCAAATTGAGCTTAAACCTTGGAGAGGCAAATGAAGTAACTTAGTGGTTTGAAACGGGACTAAAAATAGTCAAAGAATTATACACACACAAATACATACATACATACATATATATATATATATATATATATATATATATATATATATATATATATATATATAAACACACACACACCTACACACACACACACACATATATATAGTCTACCTGGAAATTCAGTAAGAATACAGTAGCTTTTTTATTGTATGGATAACCTATAAAGTTACAGACATCAGCATATCAGTTAAAAGAACGTTAAGAGAGACGTAAAAAATCAATAAATAATCCGCTTTATGCATACTATAACAACAAAGGCGTCCATGCTTATTACGGAGTGTAAAGCTTAACGAGTCAATTGGAAGTGAAACTTCAGACGCAAGTATAAAAGGCATAAATAAAATCAACACATACTTGAAATATGATATGAAAACATATTCACTGTACACACAATATATATATATATATATATATATATATATATATATATATATATATATATATATATATGTGTGTGTGTGTGTGTGTGTCTGTATGTATAAATTTTATATATACTGTACATACATACAGTACAAAAATTTGTGTGCGCGCGCGCGTGTATACATTCTTCACCTCATGCAGACCTGACTGCATAAAACGGAGGAATGTCCAAAAATTCCGGGAACACGATATAAGAAGCTTACGCCTTGGGGAAGAAGGGGAAAATGAACACCCCGAACTATCGAACGAGGAAGCGTTGTAACGGCAGCGGCAGCCGGGAACAAGCGCTGAGTGACGTGCATTCCACAGACAAGGAAGAGAATGACGCAACGGCCCGGAAGAAGCTTCAAGGGTAACTTCCAGGGAATATTTTAAAGAAGAACAGAGGGGAGACAACAATTTCAGCAGAATGAGGATTGAGCAATAGTTTTTTTTTTTTTGCGGAACTTGAGATAATCGGTATCAGGTTTTAACTTCTTTTTGGGAGCGAATGAACACTCTCTGGGTTTCCAGTTGGATGTCAAGCAAGGATAGATGTTCTGGGAGTCTCTGTCAGTAAACACAGTGGTTTAAGAAGATGCTTACACAGGATGCCGATAAATTATTATTATTATTAGTATTATTATTATTTCAGTGGATGAAACCTATTCACATGGAACAAAGGGGCCAATAAACTTGAAATTCAAGCTTCAAAAGAATGTTGGTTTCAACCTCCCACCGCAGACACGACAATGCAGCAGTAACTGATCATGAAACAGAGCCAGTGGTTTTTCATCGCCCTGGGGGAGACGCGAACCCGCGACATCTGAGCGGCATTCCACGACACAAACCACTATACCAGCGGACCAGCTAATCGTAGCTTCTGCTTTGTAAAAGAAATGACTGTGACATAAAATGGAAGGAAAGGTGGTATACCAGCAACTATACCACGTTTAAGAGGCATCTGGACGATCATAATTGACAGCAGTTACCAAAAAGAGGAACAGTTCAAACACATGGTGACTGGAACAGTTCAAACACAAGACGACTTTTCATGTTTATAGCGATTTTAAATCTCAGTTTTTGACTGAGATACTGGCTTGAAAATGCATAGTAGTAGACAATTCCCATACAAATAAAATACATGCAAGGGCACGTGTAACTGAAATATTAAGAACTGAAAACTGTCCTAATCAAAATGCAGAAGATTTCGGGTCTTCGTACTGACTTTATGAAAAGAACATAATATAAATACATGTAAATATGAATACAAACAAGATAAAAAAAAAATATGAAAAAAATAAAAATGCTGATAATATATTCATACTCTCAGGAGGATAACTCACAATGCAATGCTTAATTCTGCAAGAAAAGATTCTAATGCACTCTTAACAAAATAGGTACAAATAAAAAATAAGGAAAGTGGAATTCCAAACCGCATATTTTTGCAGACTACAAAATTAAAGGATAATCATTTTTACTGCAGAAAGTGTCATTAGCCAATAAAGAGAGTGTGAAGTATCTTAAAGTAGCAGAATTAATGAGTAAGGTAAATATCGTAACAAACAAGAGTTATACGGATGGTAATCCTTGATTAAATGTTACTAAACTCTCAGTGTGATGGTCCAACATACATACATACATACAGTATATATATATATATATATATATATATATATATATATATATATATACATATACACACACATATATACTGCCCTGCAATGGAAGACTGCAGTATCTGCAAAAATACAAAACTGAGAAAAACGGTAGATACTCCCTTGCCCTACAACTGATTTCGCAGATACTGCAAATGGAACACCCTAAATACTCGTGGAAAGCATTGAAGAATCTTTCAGAAACTGCAGTAACTTGTGTAATAGCGTTTCACGAGCCCAGTAAGTGGCATAACTCAATTTCGAAAATTTTGCAGATGTTGCAGTTTTCCATTTCAGGAGAGTATATATATATAATATATATATATAAATATATATACATACATATATATGTGGGTGTGTGTGCACGTATGTGCGGTCATAAGTTCTCATAAACAGCACACTTCCAACGAAAATATTATACCAACCCCCAAAATAAACAGATATAACTACGTAACAAGCAATGACCCAGTAGGAAAGGAAGAGTTTCGCGGTGTCTGCAAGTGTTTAAAACAGTAAAAAAAAAAAAAAAAGTCTAACGTTAGGCTTAGGCAGCAGACCCGGCGCCTAAGTAGATCATCTTTATGACTTTGCCGGGCTCTCTTTCCTGACGTTTACCGGGAGCGCGGTTCCTATTTATGCATCTATCGCCATCATCTTCGTCAAATATTTATTTACAAGAGCACGGGAAGAGAGAGAGAGAGAGAGAGAGAGAGAGAGAGAGAGAGAGAGAGAGAGAGAGTAGAAAAACGTTACTTTTGATATGGTTGTTTGACCGGTAGTCTAATACTCCTCTGACGGTAGGCGTGTTGAACAGTGAGACTTGACCTAGGGTCCTGCAACTGAGATTGTTGCTTGTTGCACAGAGACCAGGTAAGATGAAAACAGGAGTGCAGATTCATTATATAAATACATAAGGGTTCTATTTCACCAAGATACCCATGACATCACTAGACATCTACGTCAATATCCACGGACACAGACGAGAATATTTAAAGACGGGTCTTGATAACGCATAATGATTAGCATTGACAACTTTCGAATAAAAAGCTTCCTTACTCCACGTACACTGGAATGGCTACAACAAACTTCCTAGACAAATCTAAAAACCACTTCCAACGACGAAGTTTTTACCTATTCTTGTATGTTGTCGAGATTTCTTACAATTTATTGAAATAATGAAGTACATTCTACATCACTATTACCACGACAACAAATATATAAAAGAAGAAAGGTCATCTTTTCTGGACGCGTTGCAACCATCTAAATTAGTCATTAACATTAATATTGCACCTCTCTACGCTTCCACATAATTAAGTTTGTAAACGTTCAACTTTTGTCACATTTCTAGGTAGGATAATAATGTGACCTTCACACACAATATATATATATATATATATATATATATATATATATATATATATATATATATATATATAATATATATATATATATTTATATATAGATATAACAAATATTCATATACTGTAAATATATATACACACACACACACACACAAACACACACACACACACACACATATATATATATATATATATATATATATATATATATATAGAGAGAGAGAGAGAGAGAGAGAGAGAGAGAGAGAGAGAGAGAGAGAGAGAGAGAGAGAGAGAGAGAGAGAGAGAAAATACAAATTTTTGGATGAGCTTGAATTAAAGGTACATTTAGTTTCTGGGGAATTTATTTTCTTGTTTATATTCCACATGTTTTTTCAGGAGTTCACATTTCTTCTGGAAGTTATCTATGGTCTTCACAGCAGGTATTTATTCCAACGCCTCGTTCACGTGCATTCCTCAGTCATTAATCGGGATCAAATAAGGGAGCCTAACCGTCTGGTGATGGCAGCTTCACTCTAAGTGATCATTCAGTTTTCTGAATATTTATTCAGCAGTGTGGGGGAGGAGTCTCTCGATGCCGGGATGGATTGTAGGTCAGAGGTTTCGACAGAAAGAATGTCACTTATCAAATATGTAGAGCACCTTTATACCTAACACATATGGGTGCCCTTTTCCCGTCTCTAGCCTTCTAGAGCCATCCTCTAGACTGGTGGTTCTTTAACCTAGAAATGACTACCAGCAAAGGGTTAATTTTGCCATTTTTGTCAGGTATCTCACTGTTAATATCCACGCCTTCCGGAGCCATCCTCTAGACAGGGTGGTTCTTTAACCTAGAAATGACTACCAGCAAAGGGTTAATTTTGCCATTTTTGTCAGGTATCTCACTGTTAATATCCACGCCTTCCGGAGCCATCCTCTAGACAGGGTGGTTCTTTAACCTAGAAGTGACTACCAGCAAAGGGTTAATTTTATAATTTTTGTGAGGTATCTCACTTTTAATATCCATGCCTTCCAAAGCCATCCTCTAAACAAGTGGTTCTTTAACCTAGAAATGACTACCAGCAACGGGTTAATTTTGCCATTTTTGTGAGTTATTTCACTGTTAATATCCACGCCTTCCAGAGCCATCCTCTAGACAAGCAGCTCTTTAACCTACAAATGACTACCAGCAAAGGGTTAATTTTACCATTTTTGTGAGGTATCTCACTGTTAATATCCACGACTTTTTATTACCACAACTAAGCAAATTAGACAGCGTAATACTATGACTTGACTAATTTTCATTTACTGCTTTCTTTCATACTCGGCTAATTTTCATTTATTGCTTCCTTTCATACTAACTAAATTACGTTAAGCCAGGAATATTCGTAAAACTTTTTCCGAGGTCAGAATGCGTTTGAAATAACAGACAGGAATTTATTCAACATTCCGAGAATGCGAAAAATATTGCTCCTCATGTTCATTTCAAGCTGCATGATCAACTGTCATTTCTCCAGGTCTCCTGGATGCAGTTTCAGGTACGTTTAACACGGTTAACCACATCAGAAGAAGTGGTATGGACGCCAGAATTTTCAGATTTTTATGAGAAACAATGGAAGCCAGTTTCACTGTCCTCCTTTACCCCAGTGAAGTCATCTTGTGGTACGGTTCCCCTTTTGTATGGTAATGGTACGAGAGGGATGAATCTAATTTCATGTAGAGAGAACAGGCTTTGAATGATGCAAAATTGCACGAGAAATTGGAGGATAATTTATATATATATACGTATATATACATATACATATATATATATATATATATATATATATATATATATATATATATATATATATATATATATATATATATATATATAAATTCGTGTGGTTGTTTTCTGGAGCAGTGCAAGAATAAGTGGGCTGTGTCATAATGCTTAAAAGTAATAAATATCCGTTTATGATAAACGGATGAATAGTTCATGAAATCTCCTTCAACTCCTTGTTGTTTGTGTATGTATATATATATATATATATATATATATATATATATATATATATATATATATATATATATATATATATATATATATATATATATATATATATATATGTGTGTGTGATTGTGTATTATATATATATATATATATATATATATATATATATATATATATATATACATATATATAATACACAAACACACACACACACACACACACATATATATATATATATATATATATATATATATATATATATATATATATACATACACAAACAACATGGAGTTGAAGGAGATTTCATGAACTATTCATCCGTTTATTACAAACGGATATTTATTACTTTTAAGCATTATGACACAGCCCACATATACTTGCACTGCTCCCGAAAACAACCTACACGAACTCTCAAAAGGTATTCCTGCTTTGAATTCTGTTCGTAAGCATTTTGAATCACGCTTGATGATGAAACGTATTTCACAACTTATTTCTAAGTTTTCCCTTCCATACCGGAAGGCTGTCCCAGAGTTTTAAAGTAACGCATATTCATTCATTATCCTTATTTTAATTCCCTGTATTTACCAATGATCAACGATGTTCTCGCAATACTGATGTGGCGTACCTGAACTTGAACACTGGTGATATCTGTCTGGCAATTCATTCATTGAATATTTTGCGCAAGAGGGAGACTCCCCTACATCCTATATTACGCTGTAGACAGTCTGCCAACAATATATCTTCAATTTTGACATAAAATCCCCAATAAACCCTCCCCCCCTTTTTTTTTACCTCTCCCATTCTCCTGCAATTCCCGTGGGAGTGACGCCGCTTTTTATCCGGTATTCTGTTCGCGTCTTTCCATTACCTAAAATCTATGAAAAATAATGAGCTCTAAGAGAAAAAGGAAGTGGGAAAGGAGGGAAGGAAAAACTTCTCTTCCCTCTCTCTCTTCATTAATAGATGATTTTCTCTCTCTCTCTCTCTCTCTCTCTCTCTCTCTCTCTCTCTAGTTCCTCGTTGGGCGAGTCGGTAGAGTTGTCGGCTAGCACTCGCTAGGCCGAGTTCGAGTCTCCGGCTGGCTAATGAAGAATTAGAGGAATTTATTTCTGGAGATAGAAATTCATTTCTCGCTATAATGTGGTTCGGATTCCACAATAAGCTGTAGGTCCCGTTGCTAGTTGGGGGAGTGGCTTCCGTTCTCAGCTAGCACTCTGTTGGCCGCGAGTTCGAATCTCCGATCGGCCAGTGAAGAATAAGAGGAATTTATTTCTAGTGATAGATATTCATTTCTCGCTATAATGTGGTTCGGATTCCACATAAAGCTGTAGGTCCCGTTGCTAGGTAACCAATTGGTTCTTAGCCACGTAAAATAAATGCAATCCTTCGGGCCAGCCCTAGGAGAGCTGTTAATCAGCTCAGTGGTCTGGTAAAACTAAGATATACTTAACTTTTAATTCTCTCTCTCTCTCTCTCTCTCTCTCTCTCTCTCTCTCTCTCTCTCTCTCTCTCTTATGTCCTATCTTTACCTTTAGGATTTAAATTTTCTCATTTTTCACCGATTTCTTCTCAATACATAGAGAAAACACTGTCCATAATTGCTCAACAGTTGTAAGTACTAACCAGCAACATGCAAGAATGTATACCATACACATATTCTATAAAATCCATTTTAACACGCCTCATTTTAATTTTCAAAACGCTCTCCTGAAACAGAATATGTGGCATAAAAAGGTAAGGGTGAGAAATATACTAAAAAAAAAATATGTATTAAGGTTAGCAAAGGTGAAAAGATCAATCAGTGTTTAGAGATGGTTTGATCAGGTGCAGAGAATGGAAGACACTGGGTGACAGAGGGATCACTCCGACGGTTTGGTAGGAAATAGGGGAGAAATAGAGACTCTGTTGGACAGCTGGGGTGGGAGGTGTTGGGGGAGAAATGGCTATAATTCAAGATATGTAAATGCTGGAGAAAGTCAACAAAGACAGTAAGAGTTCAAGATATGTAAATAATGAAGAAAGAGTTAAGATTCGTAAAATGATTTCAGTCACCTGAATGTGAAACCAAAACAATGCCGCACAGTACTAGACCAGTCTCCAGAATCATTATACCTACATAAGAACTGGACAGTAAGAGAAGAATGACCTTTTGCTAACAAGGAAAAGAAAAGATTCCATGTAGAAGAAAAGTGTGCTCTACTCAAAGGTTGAAATGAAGTCCCACTAACTTTGGCAGAATAATTAAAACTGGGACCTGTAAATTATACATGAAATAAGGGAACAAGGCTGTGATGTGTGCGTGTCTTGTGTGTCTCTATGTAACACTGAAGACTTTCTTCAAGCCAGGTACAGTATCGCTCATGTGAGGCCCTTAAAAAATCGTTCGATCTCTTTCATTTTTCCAAGCATTACAATGTAAAACAGCTCAGTTTGTCAAACAGAACAATAAAGCATTTTGTTATGATAGTACTATATGGACTCTCTACGGGACAACCAAAACATAACAAACAATTATGCCTGTCAATAAAATTTCTTTGAGGAAACTGGGTGACTCAAGAGGAATTCTTTCAGTGAAAAGATCGCCAGACTTCAGCACCATCCATCAGCACAAAGGTAATTTCCAAACAATGTAACCTTGAGCATGGAAGATAGAGAGAGAGAGAGAGAGAGAGAGAGAGAGAGAGAGAGAGAGAGAGAGAGAGAGAGAGAGAGAGAGGCCTATTAAGCAAGGAAGAAAGGGAAAAAACATGTAAAAGGACAGGTCAAGCTGTATAAAAGCAATTAAAATTGAGACATCAAACTGTTCAAAGGTCCTAATGGTGAATACTGTACTGGAAGAAACAAAGGACTCCTCTAGTCCAATAAACAAAACACATACACATAATCATACATACATAAACAAACGCACACACACACGTGTATATATGCACACATACATATACATACATATAACACACACACACACTATATATATATATATATATATATATATATATATATATATATATATATATATATATATATATATATATATATATATATATATATATATATATATATATATATATATATATAAACTTCTGGTCACCACACAAATATGTATTTTTGCTAGTAAAAATATTCTTGTCTTGATTTTCCCACATACTTCGAATAAACTTATCACTACAAGCCTAAATCAAGGCGTGAAATAAACGAGGAAACTTTCATCTCCACTGGCAGGAATCGAACCAACACACAAGGGGCTCCATCTTCATAAAGTGGCACTGGCATATTGGTTCACTCTCACTGGACCCTTATACGCATTGGCTCGGATCCTGCCTCGGAAGATGAGTTTTTTTTTTTTTATTTCCAGCAAGATAATTCTAACAAGGATCAGAAAGATCTTTAAAGCTATACTAAATAGCATGGTGTGTTAGTGCGTTCTTGCTGGTACCTCTCTTGTGTTGGTCTGAATACTCTCAATGAAGCCGAGTTATTCTTCGTTTACCTTCCACTATAATACTGAATTGTAGTTATAAGTAATCCAAAACGTACGGAAGGGTAGCCTATAGAAGTTAAGAGGTTTTCGCAGCTGCGATGAGTGTTGGCCAAACGATCTTTTTTACCCCGGTTGTTAACATCCGCAGTCGACTAACCACTTTGTGTATTAATTCACTGCTTGGGTAAACAGAAGCACAACGGATTTTAAAGGAATGATCCTAAATGGTCCTGTTTTATCTCGGGATTCGAATCCAAGTGCCATTCTGGTGAGGCGGTCATCTTATCCACTGGACCACAAAGTCCGTTCGATAGGTTGGACGGACACGGAGTGAGAAACAGAGACAGACACAGAAAGACAGAGAATTCAGTCTTGACCCAAACCCGCTCAACATAACCATTTAAGTGAGGACTCATTTATAAAAAGAATAAAAGGTGAGAGAGAGAGAGAGAGAGAGAGAGAGAGAGAGAGAGAGAGAGAGAGAGAGGGGGCATCATCAAAACATCCCTTACTAAAGGAACGATGGCGAGGCGGCTGAATGCGTCGCATTTATACACACACAATGTTGTCCAAGGCATCAAAGTGATGTACTCTAATAACACAACAACATGGCTAGGATGAAATTAGCTCCAGACTGTAAATATACGACATGGAGTTCTATTGGCCGTCCTTTCACTGCGAGTCCCTAGCCAAAACAAAACAGTGACTGCCTGCGTCTATCCGATTCTACTTCGTTTTTCAAGCTTGTCACGAATGCCCGGACCTTCGTCTAAAATAACAGGTTTTTCCCCATGAGAAATATGTAATCAAAGATTAAATAAGTCAATAAGTCATTATTCCGTCACATTTTGCTGGTCGGTAAGATATTAGCAGTTAGAAAGCAAAATGTACAAAGCCCACATATGAGTAATGAGTCAAAAATTCTACGATAAGAATGAAAATACTCGAAAAACATGATGGAATTCCGTCAACAGCAACCAACTAATGAGACTGACAGTGTTTCTTGCTTATTCAGAAATAGACGAAAATGTTCCACTTTGTTTCTTGAAAAAGAAATTCAATAACATCACTAAAATACCTACATTACTTCATCATGAAAGATGATACTGAATATTTAACTGGACAATCATATACTTTCATGACAAGTGTCGACTGCACAGCATCACATTATTATGAATATCTGTCATGTATGTATGTATAATCATAAATAATTTACAAATAATCAGATGTAAATTAACAAAAGTGACAAAGCTGACATACACGTCGTTGAATGTTTTATAAAGCAAATTATAAAATACATTCAACTTGCAGTACACCCCGTTTATAAACAAATATATTCTTTCGACTTTGACGCTGTATCCATGGAGCAATTCTCAATTCAACAGCACAGATGATGCACGACGGTAAATAGTCTTCTTGGATGGTATTAACCTCGGGTCATGACCTTCGGCCGTGCTACAATTGCAAAGCAACCATCTTTAGAGAAAAGCAACCCATGCGTCACGATGACAAACTTAACGATAACGTTATGGAAATAAGACTCCTGTAAAGGAAAAACACTTAACTGGTTAATGTCGTCGAGAAACGCAGGTTATAGACACAGTTAAAACTGACTTTCGAAGTCCTGGGGATTAAGATAAAAAGATCAAAAACAATATATCCCTTGTACTTTTTCGAACGTCACTCATTTTCAAGACGAAATGACTAAAGTCTTTCAAAAGCCCAGACCACGCAGGCAACGCTATGTATGGAGAACAAACAATAACGAACGACGAAGACTATGAAGAACAATCATGTTCTTTAAAGATGAGCGTCTTATCTTACCCTCACAAAGATGATGGTGGAGGACGGACCGTTCAACAGGGATTTGTATCGTTGCCTGTTCAACAGAAATAGCGAAACACAGGTCTGAGAGAACTTGGCAGAATAATTCTTCTTGGGAAAATCGTTTCTTGTAACAGTTTAAGAAAATCGCTTCAAAGACAAAAAACGAACAGATTTTTTGTCCAATGTCGTTGATTTTATACCCTTTATGTTGCATGTAATCTTATACCTTAAATAAAATTAATTAAGTTCCTATTACGTCACTCAATTAAATACAACAGTGGTTGACACAAAGTATTCATTTCCTAATGAAACACGCTAATTTTAATAGCATAATAATATTACTTCGACCTTTCGCTCTTTACAATTGGCTAAGATCAAGTTGGGTTTTACTTATCTTAAGATATCAAGATAATAATAACATTAATATAAAATACAGAAATCATATTCACAACAGGAAAATTTATGTTAAAAGACATACATGATTTGGCAACGAAAATACACGAACAAAAAACTTTGTAAAAAAAAAAAAAAAAATAGCATAATCGCAATCGGTCCTGAACGGCGCAAAACTTAAAAATCGAAAAACGACTTCGAAGAAAACTGTTAAAGGACATTACTTCATCTTAGTTACATTTCCTTATAATTCCCTTAAGCGACACCTTCAGGTGATTTGAAATCGTCCATTCTCATAGATCACGTCTGTGAGGAACTATTTCATAATCCTCTGCCTCTTAATAAAGATTGAAGGTCACATTTCGAAGCAATATTGCAGTATTCTATGGCACCTTAAGCGTTTTTTTTTTTTAACTAAGATTATTATACAAAAGTAAATCGATTTGATCTTGTCAGCTGTTACCTCCGGGTCTGCTCATAACTTTGATTAAATGTCACCAGAAGTTTTGGAATACTCTAAATTTTCTTCTGAAATAAGAGAGAGAGAGAGAGAGAGAGAGAGAGAGAGAGAGAGAGAGAGAGAGAGAGAGAGAGAGTATTACGAACAGAGTGAGAGAGAGAGAGAGAGAGAATGGGAGAGTTTTTACTAAGTAGAAATTGATGATTTACACACGTATGCACAACTAGAGAGAGAGAGAGAGAGAGTTTTACGAATAAAGTGAGAAAGAGAATAGGAAAGTTTTTACTAAGTAGAAATTAATGATTTACACACGTATGCAGAGAGAGAGAGAGAAAGAGTTTTTACGATCAGAGTGAGAAAGAGAATGGGAAAGTTTTTACTAAGTAGAAATTGATGATTTACACACGTATGCACAACGAGAGAGAGATAGAGAGAGAGAGAGAGAGTGAGAGAGAGAGAGAGAGAGAGGAAACTTAATTTCTCTCACACCAAAACAAACGCAAGCAGCGCCCTCCTAAAGACGAGTGCGCCATCCTCCTCAATCCAGCGTTAAAAAATCTCAGTCATTACGACGCCATGCAATCGTGTGACTTAAAGGTGATGGCAATGGAGTGAGTGAATGTTTTCCTTTTTTAACTTTTGCTTTCCGTTTTGTTCATTTCGAGGTGGAAGCAGCTTTCATTACGGTCGAGGATTACAACACGAGAAGAATGGTTAATATCGATGGCGGGAT
>NC_089790.1:8550000-8557500 GCF_040412425.1 Macrobrachium rosenbergii | reverse complement strand
TATATGTATATATATATATATATATATATATATATATATATATATATATATATATATATATATATATATATATATATATATATATATATATATATGGCTCAGCAGGTAGACCGTCGCCTCTAGTCGCTGGATAAGTATCTGTGTCGAGGATCGAGACCCGGCAGTACCAATCCATTTATCACTTATAAATTCCCCTTCGTTGATAATTTCCCATCGGGGATATTCCCGAGGTAGCGTGAATTTGATATTAAGCGACATTTGTAGCTTCATGATTGTATATAAATCACGGGGTGATAAAAAAATTTCATATATATGTATATACTGTATATATATTGATATATATATATATATATATATATATATATATATATATATATATATATATATATATATATATATATATATAACCAATTTCTCAAAATAATTAAAAATCTCTACACAGATGGCTAAACAGCAGAACAGGAGTTGTTCTACCACATCTCATCCGTTACCGCGTAGGCAAAACCCTGATTTCCCAATAATGGGGGCCTTCAACCTCAACAGCTCTTGCAACCAGCTAAGCAACCTCTTTCTAAGTATATCTTTCCTCCTTCATTCCTACAACACCAGACTTTATGGAACGTTTTCAACAACTCTCTTCCTTAACCTCCATCATGTCATTGCTAACATAAGCACTCCGATTATTCTTTAGCTATTTCTTATATTTCTTATACTTTCGGGCTAAGTAATGGCCGTATCTCCATCCATATTTTACCCATTCTTTAACCCTTATCCACATGTCTCAACAATAAACTGCTATAAAGTTTCAACTTCTTTCTTAATTTATTCGTATCCATTATCCACACTCCAATTCCCTCAAGCGCACCTGTTTTCTCCATACACATGAGTGCACATGTACACACAAACACTAACTAAATATATATACATACATACATACATACATACATACGTACATATATATATATACACAAAAACATACACACTTATATATAAATACGCACACAAAAATTGTTTCCCCTAATAGCGATGGCTCAAGAAATGAAACAACACGACAGTTCATATTTTAGATACATCACAGATATTTTTAACAGTTAATGAAAAACATAACTTCAACGACATACAAACGAGACATAAAACCCGTGAAAAACCCTAAGATAAAAAAAGATTTTCCAAGTAAATCAACTAAGCTTAAGTGGGTTCAGCCATTCAGTAACAAAAATATGCACTCCTATTCGAAGGCAGCATACGACAAATTGTTATTTTTCAAGCACAATCAACACCGAATGCAACCAAGATCGCATGGAAATATGAAACACTACATTATGCTTTCACTACAAACGAGTGACACAGAGAGAACCCATTTATCAGCATTTATCATTTATCATGAATGAAGGGTCAGTTCGTACGCTATTAACACGAGCAAATGAATCCCGCAATAAAGTTCGTACTAAGTTTACAGACCCAATTCTTCCCTCCTACAGTTCCCTTTAATGGCACTTTTAAAGGAGCGAGCATCTCTCTTCCTTCTAAGGAAAATAAAGACCAAAAAACCTCCACGTTAAGAAGAAGTGAAAAATACAGAGTGCTTAATTGCCCTCCACACGGGAAATTGAAAGACATGATAGCAAAATAAATAACAGTGTCACTTTAATTTGAAGAGAATCTCATCCTTAGAAAATCCAGTCAGATTAGTTTAAAGATGGAGCAGAACATGCTGGCACATACCTAAACACGCACACACACAAACATAAATATGTGTGTGTTTTTATGTATGTATGTGGCAGCATGTTCTGATTTATCTTTAAGCTATTCTGACTGGATTTTCTAAGGATATATAAACTTTCAGTATATATTGTTATTCCTTGAGGCAATTGAGTTGCAAGCTTACACACAAACACATATATGTATGTATGTATGTATATATATATATATATATATATATATATATATATATATATATATTATATATATATATATATGTGTGTGTGTGTGTGTGTGTGTGCGTATGCTTACAACTCAATGGCCTCGGGGAATAACAAAATAAACTGAAAAGAAAGTATCATAAACAGTTATCCTTTGCAAGTACGATGCAAATTCTAGAAAAAACAAAAACTAGTATCGCTGCTTTACTTCCGTATGGAAGAGACAAAATGAAAAATAATTTTGCAAGATGCAATGAAGACACTGAATAAGAAAACTAAATGGGAAAAACTGACATGAACTGTCTTCCAGAAGCGGAATCACATTAAATATGGACTGACTCCTCCAATGCTATCTGGAAAAAGGTTCCTCGACCCGGGAGCAATGTGAGACTGAATGTGAACCTGCTGATGTTAGAAATAAGCTCACAGAGTAATAATCTAGACACAAGGATGATGTTTGATGTTTTGTTCAGACCTTGCGCAAGACTACACAGACTCTCGTGGTAATATCTGAACCAGACCTAACAAGTTATAAGGTAAAAAGGATGTCTATTAATAGTAAGAAATACTGTATAGAGTTCGTAATAGTCTGTGGAAACTGTAATGGAATATTCTGAAAATACAGAAAAGGAAGATAATACAAGAGAAGGTGTACCAAATGAATGCATTCAGCACATTTGTTTAGTTGTAAAATCCGGCTAGGCCGCTGGTGTTACCCAACCTAATATAAAGGAAAATCCTTCCAAATGTACAAAGATAAACAAACATAATAAGCCACAGGGAATCAGCACAGGAACATGAAGAGCGCTCAATGGTGAGTTCAAGGGATTAGTGTAATACACGGTGAAGACTGTCAAAATTTCATTTACGCTCAAGAGTACAATATTTTTCGGAGCTGTAGAAAAGATGCTTCTCAGCAAAAGATAAATATTAAGGTAGCATAAGAAGACTACACATAATTAGGACATTTCTCTGTGATACTGCAAGTATAACATACGTTTCCTTCCTAAAAATTGATATATGGGGATACGTACAGTTTTTGCTTCAGAGCACAGCCTGCAATTCCACTGACCTATTTTCACTGAAAATACAGAAAAGGCCAAACTATTCCCAATGAATTACACCTCTCGTTCCCCCCTAAACACTCTTAAATAAGGTACCAAACAAACTAGATTTCAATTTCACCGGACCGTTAAGAACAAAAAAGCACCGTAGTACTTACAATAATTCGATGAAAGTAATTTTTCAACTTTCTAAAATAATTACAAAAAGAATGAGTTTTAATTCATAAAATACAGTGACAAAGTATGGGAATACCTCATTAAATGTGGTATGTAGAGCCGTGGCTTATATAAAATTACCAGTTACAGGTGGAGAGATTAGGACATTAAATGTAATGGCTTCACCCAATTGGAATTTAGGTATACGCCTCATCCCGGGTCAGGGGTCATTACAGACGTAATTAAAATGACATTCCAATAGAGGATGAACGCATGGTCTCCCTGTATGGCCAGAGAGTATTTCTGTTTGTGAATCATTATGCATGCTGTTTGTGAAATTTTTATTTAAAATGGAATTGCCTAACTGAAGCAACGAATACATCCTTAAAATTTCACAAAAACTTCAATTAAAAGTATGGTATTTAAATCGTTACGTAATGCTAAAAACTATTTGTTTAATAAGATAAATTAACACAGTTTGAACGATGTCCTCTTTATGCAATGAAGATTATAACAATTGGGGCAAAAAGGTTTGAAATAATATAACCGGGAACGGTTCCTTACCAAACTCATCTTGACTGGGACCTATAGAAAATGATGGTTGCATGTAGTTATAAACCATTTTCAGAACTGATCCACTTGTTATATTTCCACTTGGGAGTTACAGTATAAAACATAAACAAAGCCAAAAATGTTATATTTCCTAGAGTTATAAACACAATATTGCTTGAGGGAACTAACGATCATGAAAAATCTTAAAGTTGAGCCTGAAAATAATCCTGATCTCCCAAGCATTCCTGATGTTGCCTCACAATTACAAGCTAAGGATGAGGAAGAGGAGCAGCGATTGAAAAAATCAGACGTGTTATGATAGTTTTCAAGAATAACGCATATCGTTCTACACATTTCTGAGAGTTCTAATCTATAGAAACGCATCAACAGCAATTACATCGTATATAGCTGCAAATGAAGCTCCTCAGGTGATCAACTTTAAAGAAAAAAAAATTGGATTTTTACCAGTAATTCCATATCCAGATACTCAGACTGTGACTGTACATTTAAATTTCGATATTACTCTGACTGGTTAGACCAAAACTATTTACCTATAGTCTGTGGCGATTCATGGTGATTATATATATATATATATATATATATATATATATATATATATATATATATATATATATATATATATATATATATATATATATATAGAGAGAGAGAGAGAGAGAGAGAGAGAGAGAGAGAGAGAGAGAGAGAGAGAGAGAGAGAGAGAGAGAGAAATCCTCTTGCATTAAAAAGGAAGAGAAAAATAAATACTGTCAACAAAAACACAAACCAACTATCAAAGCATTGCAATTAGCTTTAGAAATAATAATAAAAAGATGTATCAGTCCCTCCCATTAAGATAAGACAAATTTTACGACAAAGCCACCACCACCCGTGATCCATCTGTGACCATGTATTAGCCGCAAAATGTACCAGGTTGCAGATGTCCCCCTGATAAAAAAAAATAATGAAACCTTCGAAGCATTTCTGAAAAAACTTCTCTCTATTCAATTTTCCTATAAAACTAAAGCAAGATCCTCGATCACAGGTATTATCAAAGCATCACAATTAGCGTTTCAAGAGGTATGGCTATAAAATGCTACGATGCATAGCTCAAGTATATTAGGAAGAATGTACCACAAATAACAAAGTTATCGAAAGTTGTGGTGTCCGGAGGCTGGGAAATTAACAGATTAGTTAGTCAGAAAGGTCGATACCAGCGAGAAAGCTAATAACTCATTAAGAAGCCTGATAGGTGAGAAACTGGACCAGTCAGAATTCGGACAGAATGTTTGGCAGACAAGCAGATCGAAAATTCAGTGAGTCTCACCAGGTGAAGGGATAACCTAAGTGTAAATATTAATTACCATGAGGATAAGGATAATGAATGCACGTAATATCCAAAGATTTATAATTAATCAAATGTAATAATCAAACTCAACTGGGATATGATAAAATACCATCGCTCAGTTTTTCCAGACTTCTAAGTGAAATAACATTTTATTAACAATTTTCAAAACTTTTCACAAACGTTACTTATATATTCATAAGTCTTTAATTCTTTAATGACAGTAATTATTCTTAACTACATTAAATTTGCATTCGGTAAATACAACCCCTTAAATAAAATGCTACGAGTGAAAATACTATTGCACGCACATAATCATGTGCAAATACACCAGTTCCATCAGTAATTTTCTTTTTACAATCGTCAGTTTATTACACGAATCGCTTCCCATATCAAGAAAAACAATCCTTAGGGAATATGATAACTAACATAAATATTTTTTATTTCATATCAAATCAACAACCCGTTCCAAAAACTACATTTTCAAATGCATCATAATTTGAATATTTCAAGTCCATCCATACACACACACACACACGAAGCATAATGAAACCGTCAAGCGTATCCCATCCATAGCTCTGCATGATCAGTCCTCGCATGGAGGGAACCATTGGCCATCCTTCACAGCGTCCGCCAGCGGAGGTCCCTTTTAATTTTGTCCTTCCCCTCGATCAGGGAGCCCGAGGGCATCATTCCCGTCGACCAACGACCCTCTTCCCTCGTTTGTTCGGTCACAATTTCCTCTCTAAAGGCGCCATATAAGCCGGTGTTTGTCTGGTAGGTGGGTCATCCGCAGGGAGCCGAGTGCCCTTTTACGCTGCACAGTCTTGGTCCCAACGAGGCAAGAGGGCTTAATAGTGTATCATTCGGATGAACGACTCATCAACAATTACGGGCTCGTCGTATTCTTCTCCCTACATGACTCCTCACTGTCACGTGGGAAATTTGTCTCCTTCATTCTTCGCTTTTTGCCTTCTTGCGAAGACTTCCCGACAATGAAATTAATTGCTATCAGTTTGTTAAACCGTTTTTGATAAAACTATCAGAGTCAAAATGCAAAATGGTAAATTAACAAGGAGATACATAGCATGAATAACAACGCTCTGTAATTTATCATTTTATAAAGTGGTTAAAATATTGGAACAGAGCAAAATGAACAGGAGAGAATGCTTGCTTGTTTTAATGCTTGCTCATTTTAATTTTTGCTTATTTGCTTCTTTTTCGAATAGTTTGTAAAGCTCCACAACCTCGACACGTAAATTTCCTTTTGCTTAGACTGATTAGCTTCCTACCTCATAAGAGACTTGCCCTTGAGAGAGTATCGAGCCTGTATTCCATATATATATATCGTCTTAATCATATCCAAAGTCCGGTACCAAACAATACCGGACTCCAACATACAAACCACAAACGAGACCTGATCTATATCGTAAATAATGGAATGAACACATCTTTAGTAATTTTCCCAGATATCAGAGACCACACAAACCAACCTACAGATTATCATCACATTCTCTCACATTAATTGTGTTTTACTGCGAAATTATGCTTTTACTCTTTAGAGGTCATTAAAACTTACGTACGTCTTTCATTGAAATCTGACTACAGCTGGACTCAAAGAACAAACAATTTAACGATTCTGCTAACCAATGTTCTTTCAAAATTTCCTTTTAATCCCTGTCAAAATTCCAACGTTCTCCCATTTTCAGTCTGTGATACAGTTTAAGAAGTTTGTGATTAAACTTAAGAATTTAGAGTAAATGCATTTACAACAAAAGACATCGAACAGGTAAGTATAACTGAGTACTGACTTCATGAAATACAATAAAATGTCATTCTAAAACCTAATTCCCCTTGAAATTTGTGAGTGTTTTCGTGGTACTGAAATTTCTTATATAAAAAATTATTTGCTTATGGGAATTACGTTCACAACTATAAAGAACTTTGGTACTTTATCACTATCCATTAATTTACTCATGTAAAAATGAGATACAAGAGAAATAAAAAAAAATTAATTCACTCATGTAAAAAAATGAGTTACAAAGGAAATAAAAAAAAAGTAATAAACAGACAGAAGAATAGGCAAGTAGACAATAACCGCACATCACAATAAACCATTTCGTATGAAGCAACGTTCTTATTACCTGTACTAACTGAATTCTCGCGTAATGATGCAAGTGCATCTCTACTGCTCGCTCAAAAGCTATTTAGAAATGCATTAATCCGAAATCAACTTAGGGGGTCTTTTCATAACCAGCCCTTGCCAATGAGCAATTTAAATTACACCCGTGAAAGCTACATGGGTATTGCAATAATTCTCTAAATTTACTCTATATATATATATATATATATATATATATATATATATATATATATATATATATATATATATATATATATATATATATATGGCTCCTTCTCTCTGTCTTTCTCTTTCTCACTTTACAACCACACCCAATTA
>NC_089790.1:8542500-8545000 GCF_040412425.1 Macrobrachium rosenbergii | reverse complement strand
GCATTACAAGGTAGCATCAGTTTTATATCCCGATTCCTCCTTTTACGTTTTATGTGCAATTTCCTGGTATCATCACGGCATTGTAGATTCGAAGATTCGTCTTTTACTACGAGTGTTTAGCAGTTTATAACTGATAACCATGATAAGGGTCTCAATAAAAATTTATTTATTACTATTTACAAGACCAACCATTCGTGCGTGTACGTCATTTCCCAGAACGCTTATAAACTTTGGGACGCAATTATGGTTTATATATTCCCTTGATTTCCTGGAAAGAAAGATACGTCACGAGAAATTACATATTATCCTATAAGGTACACTTCAATAGGCTCCCGAAATCTACAGGGAAATTGAAGAGGGATTTGCTGGTTCGCTGCAGAATAAATGAATTAACATCAAGAACACAGGAAAAACTCGTTGCTGTGTATTGTTAAAAAATGGCTTCCGCACGAATGATCCAAAATTGAATTTTACCCTGTAACTTGGTTGGTTAGTCACTGGTGAAATCTGGTGCCTCTAACATTAAAATACACACTGGCGCTAAGTCGCTTTGATAACAAAACGTTTTGATAAAAAAAAAAATGGCAACGACCGTTCTCTATTCCTATGAATTATCTTTAGTTCAACTTTGTCGCTTTTAAAAATGAAAGCCTATCTAAAATGCATAGGCAATTGCAATACAAAGACAAAAAAGGAATATTGTGCACAAGAATATCGGAGGATGGATAAGTAAGTTAACAAAAAAAAAGATACTGTGTTATAAAAAAGCGGAAGATGGTGAACAAGTAACTTAGGGAGAACAAGTTGTTCTACAAAAAAAGTAAATGTAGAAAGAAAAGGTATGAAAAAATTGGATTTTAGAATAAAGATGCAAATAGAGAGATACTGTGTTAAGTGAATGCAGTCTTGGGTCGATGGGTGGGCGTTATGAAGATTTTTCATATAAGAAGAACAGAAGAGGGGCAGAACTGAATGATGCAATAACAGAATGGTTAGTGGGAGCTTGAAAACACTTTTCTAAATTGCCATTAAGACAAAATGAGAATGAATAATAAAAACATCCTAAAAGTTCATGTGAGTACCAGTAAGATGGTATGGTACGGTGGTGAGAGTGAACTAAGAGGCTGACTGGGATGTGCAAGGTACATCTGGAGAAGGAAAGGTTATGAATGAATAGGTGAAAGGAATAATAGCTCCCTTGAATAAAGATGAAGGTCACAGAGGAGACTTTGATATTTACAGACACATAACGTTAATTGGTATGCCATGTAAGGTAAGTAATAGGATTCTGACTGAAAAAGCAAGACAGGTGTGAGAAGGATAAGCAAGGGAGGGTCAGTGTGGTTTACTTGGTCCTAAAGAAATCTTATATAGTAGAATTGACAGAAAGGCAATTTGGAGGTTGCAGACAATGTTATAGTATAAAAGAAAATTTTTTTAATAGATAAAAAGTTTTCGTAATGGACATGAAGCTTGTGTTAGAGCCTAAAGCCAAGAGACTGAAAGGTCTGATACAAATGGAGCTGACACAAGACTGTGTTACATGTCTGATTTTTTTAGGAATATATTTAAGGATGAAGTGATGCAAAAAAGTCACAGAAACGACCGTAAAGTAGGCGCGAGCTTTGGAGGGAAAACTAGGGTTTTGAATGAGTGTGAAATGGCTAATGTCTGCAGATGATACAACACTGATGTTGGAGACAGCGGAGAGAAACTGCGGAGATTAGTGAAAGACACTTCTACAAAGGAGAACGTTGAGAGTCAATGTGACCAAGAGTAAGGGTGTGAAGGCAAATGGAAACTAGGAAGAAGGAGCAATGAATCTTAATATGGATGGTTGAGAAATGGATGCAGTAGATAAGGAAATGAAAATGTTCGAACGATGGAGATGAAACTTGGAGTCTCTGATGGATGGCAAGGTTGAAATATGTAATGGGACTGTTGAGCCACTTCTCCAGTATGGAAGTGTTATAAGTAGTAGTAAGACTTATACAAGCATTAGCACGATCCATGCACTCAATAATGACGGTCTTGTAAAACAAGGATAAGACAACAGGTCCAGACCCCAGGGACAATAAGTACCGTCCAGAATGTCGGTCCAAGGTGCGTTTCCTAGAGAGAGAGAGAGAGACAGGCTGGCCCGGGCTGGATACCGGCAAGGCTAAAGTAACGTTCATTAACCTTAGACGAAATCTACAGCGCAAAACGACCGTAGTTTAAATACTGAATAAAACATGTACATAAAAATCCAATATTTTCATAGCAAACAAATTCCATTCCCTTTTTCCGCTACAAGCATTAGCATATACTAAGGTGCATTAATCTAAGACAGACTAGAATCATACAAAACACTTACTTCGTAATCCTAAAGGTACGCTCCCTTTGTATAATGAAAAAGCACAAAAAAAAAAAATTAAAACAAGTAAACAAAAGATACAAAAAAAAAAAAAAAAAAAAAAAAAAAAAAAAAAAAAAACTCGTAGGGAACAGTAATTCCAAA
>NC_089790.1:8537500-8540000 GCF_040412425.1 Macrobrachium rosenbergii | reverse complement strand
TGTGCGTGGGTGAGTGCACGCTCATTTGGCGAATATCTAATACCCACACACACAACAACTTCCATTTATCTATTCCGGAGGCAAACCGAAGGATTTCACGTCGCGATGTACAAATTGTCAGAGCGGTTTCATAAGAAGAAGAAGAAGAAGAAGAAGAAGAAGGAAACAAAAGGGGAATGGTGGGCGATCTCTCCAAGAGTCCTGAAGACGAAGAAATAACACTTGCATCTCTCCGGGGATAACATTTCAAATGACCAGATCTCGCAACTTGAAGTGATCTGGAGAGGTTCCTTCTCGTCAGCCGCCCCTTCTTCCTTGTCAAGTCCTTGTCTCCGAATTGGCACACCTCCAGCAACATCACAATAAAACCCTCAGGGCATTGCTTGACCGTTCAAGGACCCTAACGACCCACTACCCACCCACCCCGCCCCCCCAAGCCCCATATTCCCTAAGCGAAAAACACCCTCCTCCTTCCTCCTCCCCCACCCTTCCTCCGTCCCTCCCTCACCTAAACCAGACTTTCTCCCACAACTTCCTTTCTCCGGTCCCCTCCAACAATATCGTCCTGCCTTCTCCCCTTCCATCTCTATTTCCTTTTTTTATCTTTTCCTTTTTTTTCTTACATTTTCCATTACTGCGTTCGCGTCTGCCTTAAGGCTTCCGCGGTTTTTTCCTGAAAAATGTAATTCCTGTTTTTTTTTTTTTATCTGACAATTTATTTCGGGTATATTTGGGTCACCAAGAGCGTAGGAATATATGAGTCCGTATGTATGTAGGCATGTATATATACATGCATACATATGTATATATACACTATGTATATACATAGTGGTTAGTGGTATAATGGTTAGTGTCCTGACATGCCACTCAGATGTCATGAGTTCGCGCCTCCCCAGGACGATGAAAAATGACTGGCTCTGTATCATGATCAGTTACTGCCGCGGAGTAGGCCTGTGGTGGGAGGCTGAAACCAACATATTCTTTGGAAGCTTGAATTTCAAGTCCATGGGTCCGTGGGCTTAGTCCATATGAATAGGTTCTATCTAGTGAATAAATAAATAAAAATATATTACACAAATTCGTTTATACATCACCTTAGTGCATTTGCACACCAATACCTAGAAACTGGTTCTTGTGTGTACCCGTAAGATGCGAGCTGGCGTAAAATCATTATTATTGCCAAAAAAGGCTATAAATTTCCTTCCCCTATTTGAAAACGCAAGTGTCCTATCTTCTCTCCTGTGCGCTGAGTTACTCTGTAAGAAAATCGTCAACGAACAATATACTGAAGAACCTTCGACTCCTACTGATGTGAAATCCTCTTCTGTTGTTTACAGAACTGGGAGATGGACAAATTAAAAGGTGGAGAGTTGCATCATTGGTAAAAATCTTAATAAGGCAAAAGGAACACTGACGGTCGCTAAAATTTAATTCAAAAAAGAAGAGTATTTACGAAGAGAACTACAAACGACAAAGGTAGCAGCTGTCAACAGCTTCAGATGTCAAAACATCAATAATGTTGGGGAAGATGCCCAGTGGGTCATGTCTTGCCGAAACAATAACACTGGTGATCTGGAATAGGCAAGCTGGATTGAAGATACCTGAGAGTGGTATATATATATATATATATATATATATATATATATATATATATATATATATATATATATATATATATGTGTGTAAATATATACATATATATAAATATATAAATATATATATATACATATATATATATATATATATATATATATATATATATATATATATATGCTGAATATTATACAATATTTAGGAATACAAGACGAAGCTGGGGAAATATTAAGTGAACAAACAGTGATAATACTCATCACTATACACTGAGTGGTGTAAACAGCAGAGTCAAATGTGTTTATTTTCACCACTTTAGATTACTCTATAGATAAACAAGTAAAAAATGCAATCGAGTTTTCTGTACAGCGTATACTGTACAGAAAACTGTATACTGTAATGCTGTATGAAACTCTCAGCAGCGGTCCACGAAACTTTCAGCCAGGACCCGGTGGTGGCCTGTGTTGTTGGCACCCACAGCGGTGCCAGAAGTACGATCATGGCTAAATTTAAAAACTACTGAGGCTACAGGGCTGCAATTTGGTATGTTTGATGATTGGAGGGTGGATGATCAACATACCAATTTGCAGCCCTCTAGCCTCAGTAGTTTTTAAGATCTGAGAGCGAACAGAAAAAGTGCGGACGGACAGACAAATAGCCATCTCTATCGTTTTCTTTGGCAAAACTAAAATCATGTCCAGACATTTCTTTGCTACTCTCAGTTTTATTGGTGCTAACAGCATTTCATGCATTACTGAAATCGTTCCCCCCTCACAAAATGTTGAAATCCCAAATTTGCCTGTGGTTAGCGCGTTTGTTTGAATACAGGCTCATCAGGAGTCTACTTTGTGATGCACTATCCTAACAAAAGGTTAATTTAGGCTTACCGCTCACTTTTCAATGTTTTTTA